>NC_088643.1:33425154-33452654 GCF_964019385.1 Sycon ciliatum
TACTCGTACAATCAGCTGTTACCTGGAGGAGGCACGCCCACTGTTCCACATGAAGGAAGCACAGCCACTGTTCCACGTGGAGGAAGCACAGCCACTGTTCCACATGGAGGAAGCACAGCCACTGTTCCACATGGAGGAAGCACACCTACTGTTCCACATGGAGGTGATCAGCCTGGAAGTGCTGATCACTACAGTTCACCATCCTCACTGGCTGTCTCACTGGCTGTTGATAACAATCACTTGATCAGTTCCGGTGACTGTTTGCCGCCGGAAGCTTCGGCACGCTCTTCCAAAGAGTCTTCTACGGGATCATTCTCAGCACGCAGCAGCAGCAGCAGCTATCATGCACCTAACCTGCTGACCAGCAGCAGCAGCAGCAGCAGCAGCAGCAATCATGCGGCGGCGGCTAACCCCCCGCTAACCAGCAGCATGCATTCTCCCAGTCCAACTGAAAGTCACTACAATGTTCCATCAGCCGCACCAGTGACTGCGACCAGTAGCAGTGGCTACATGAATGTGCCGGCATCATCAGTTCAGGTGGTTTCCATGGCAGTCGATGCGGCAACACACTATCACACACCAGTACCATTGATCACCTGTGCAGCAGCTGGTAGCAGCACACAGCAAACACACCAACAAGATACCAGCAGCACTGTCATTTCTGCTGCTGCTGCTGCTGTGTACAGCACTCCCAGCAGTAGTCTAGTGGTGGACCATTCCATTGCATCGGCATCATCACCGCGGCGCAGCACCTCTTCTACGTTTGACTCGCATAGTGATAATGTCCATAGTGATAATGTCCATCAATCTGGTGCTGCAGCGCCATCTGACGTCCTTCCTCCCAAATTGCCACCAAAAACCCGCTCAGCAGCAGCCGCAGCGCAGGCATCAGCACAAAGCTCTGGATTGACGCCAAATACTCAGCACATTCCATCAAGTGAGTGCTCACCTTCTCCCTTACTTCCGCATACGGAGGAGGCGTGTTCTACAGCTACAAAACCACCACTACCACCACTACCACTACCATTACCAGCTCCAACCCCATCATCAGCAGCGATTGCTGCCACTAACACAAGTCCAAGCAATGTGGACAGCATATCCAGTTCCTCAAGCTATGCCAATGCTCCCAGTCAGAAGAAGCTAACGGTTGGTGAAAACTATTTCAATGTACCATTGACAACAGCACACCATGCCCTACCTTCACCAAACGTGTTAACAGCCTTGCACTCACACCAAGACTATGCTAAAACATCTTTTTCTGGAGGGTTCACTGTTTCACCAACCTCTGCACAGCCTGTTTCGCCAACAGCTACGCGGCAGCCTGTCTCGCCAACAGCTACGCGGCAGCCTGTCTCGCCAACAGCTACTACGCGGCAGCCTGTCTCCAATGTACCACCACCTATTCCGCCCACAATCCGTACATTACCTGATTCTTCCGGCAAGGGCAAGCGTCAGGAGACGCAGCCTGTTTTGCCATCCACACCTCCTACCACACCACCTGATCCCTTTTCACTGCCGGATCCCTTCGGCAATGACCAGCTTGATTTCCCCGATCCTCCCACAACTGGCAATGAGGATGCCTTCAGCAGTGCCACCTTCCAGCTCGATCTCCCTGATCCTCCTACACCTGGTAGTGATGCCGCCGCCGGTCATGCACCCCCGCCGCTATCACCAACTGATTGGTCAACTGATTGGTCTGGTTTTAACCACCACCAGCCACAACACCAGCCGGCATCACCATCCTCACAAGTGTTTTCTCAGTCTAGGAATCTAGACAATAGCAACAAGACTCCCAGTGCTGTAGCAGTGCGGCTTAGCAGCACTGATGACAACGATTCACCCACTCCAGCTAGGATAGACTGGACTGCAACCTCTCTACGGGGAACTAATCCACTGGACGATACCGCCACCACCAACAACAACACCAACCACACTACCACCACCAGCAACAACACCGCCATCAGCAGCAGCATCCTCATCAGGGGCGTAGATCAGTCATCACATGCGCCACGTAATAATCCTGCTGAGTCTATTGCAGCAGCATCAACCTCTCGGCCACGCAGCAGTACACATTCTGGGTCGCTTTTTCCAAAAGCTAAGCCACGTAGACAAAAGGTGCTTGCCAATTCTGAGTTATCTAGAGCTGCATCAGTTCGCATGGTGCCTGAAGCAACCAGCAGCAACAATGACTACAGCGCTGACCCAGTGTCCCCAGCTCTCCGAGCTACACTTGAAGCTGCTGCTGCGGTCGCAGCTAGTAGTAGGCCAAGCCCTGGCCAGGAAAGCAATGTGGACTGGCAACAACTAGGTACAACAACACATGGTCGTGCAGCAAGAAGTGCTAGTCTATGTCACACTCCGCTCCCTACAACCAACCCGCAACCAACTGCTAATTTGCCCCTGACACTACGTGCACCAGCTCAGACATCTGATGAGCAATTTGGCCATCTTGTGCTTCACCCTGCTGTTGCTGCTGCTCGTCGCTCTACAGTGACTGGTTCAGTTACCATAGGCTTGCCCCTAAATAGCACCACTCCTTCCGACAGTGCCACCAGTATTAGAACTTCTCCGATTGCCCATTCTACACATCATCTGCCCCTAGCTACAGGTGACGCAGATGACGTTGATGATGGCGAGTCGTCTGTTGCACGTCACCAGGCCAGTGGCCAGTCTCGACAATTCTCAGCACGGAGATCAACAGTCAGCGGTGCTTCCACAGGATTGCAATCACACGCTGCCGGTCAGGGATTCCATACAATCCATCGCTCGTCGGCAATGACACCTGACACTGATGTGAGTCTGCGTGAATATGTTGAGCCAACCTAGTACTTGCTAGTTGCAATTAGCAGTTGTATACAATGCACCACGAGCACTGCATCAAACGTCCACAGTGGATGCATGTACCTATGTGGCCGTAGTGTTCCGCGAACATTTGCCATCATAAACTCGCTGGTTTTAAGAAATTGCTACAATTTAGTGGACAAATATTGTGCAGCTTACAGTACTTTTCCATAGTTTCAGGAATAAATCCCCAAACTGTGCAGCTCGGTATACGGGATCTCCGATGGTGAAGCTCACATCAAGTGGTCCCAAGTGGTCCCAAGTGGTCCCAAGTGGTCCCAAGTTGTTGTTGCAACTTATCTATACGTATACTGTAAAAGCAGAAATTTTCGGTGGTGTTTTATTTTCGGTAACTTCGGTGCCGACAATTTTTACCGATAATAAAACGCACCGAAAATTTCGGTACAACCGATACTGTATACATGTAGTACTAGTACACCTACCTGGAGAACGGGTTTTACCGAAAATTTCCCGCTACCGAACCGCCGATTTTGGAGAATACCGAAAATATTACACCACCGAAATTTCTGCTTTTACAGTATATGTAACCCATGGTCAGCTAATGTAAGAGAAAGCTAATGTAAGAGAAAGCTAATGTAAGAGAAAGCCAATGTAAGAGAAAGCCAATGTAAGAGAAAGCTAATGTAAGAGAAAGCCAATGTAAGAGAAAGCCAATGTAAGAGAAAGCTAATGTAAGAGAAAGCTAATGTAAGAGAAAGCTAATGTAAGAGAAAGCCAATGTAAGAGAAAGCCAATGTAAGAGAAAGCCAATGTAAGAGAAAGCCAATGTAAGAGAAAGCCAATGTAAGAGAAAGCCAATGTAAGAGAAAGCCAATGTAAGAGAAAGCCAATGTAAGAGAAAGCCAATGTAAGAGAAAGCCGATGTAAGAGAAAGCCGATGTAAGAGAAAGCCGATGTAAGAGAAAGCCGATGTAAGAGAAAGCCGATGTAAGAGAAAGCCGATGTAAGAGAAAGCCGATGTAAGAGAAAGCCGATGTAAGAGAAAGCCGATGTAAGAGAAAGCCGATGTAAGAGAAAGCCGATGTAAGAGAAAGCCGATGTAAGAGAAAGCCGATGTAAGAGAAAGCCGATGTAAGAGAAAGCCGATGTAAGAGAAAGCCGATGTAAGAGAAAGCCGATGTAAGAGAAAGCCGATGTAAGAGAAAGCCGATGTAAGAGAAAGCCGATGTAAGAGAAAGCCGATGTAAGAGAAAGCCGATGTAAGAGAAAGCCGATGTAAGAGAAAGCCGATGTAAGAGAAAGCCGATGTAAGAGAAAGCCGATGTAAGAGAAAGCCGATGTAAGAGAAAGCCGATGTAAGAGAAAGCCGATGTAAGAGAAAGCCGATGTAAGAGAAAGCCGATGTAAGAGAAAGCCGATGTAAGAGAAAGCCGATGTAAGAGAAAGCCGATGTAAGAGAAAGCCGATGTAAGAGAAAGCCGATGTAAGAGAAAGCCGATGTAAGAGAAAGCCGATGTAAGAGAAAGCCGATGTAAGAGAAAGCCGATGTAAGAGAAAGCCGATGTAAGAGAAAGCCGATGTAAGAGAAAGCCGATGTAAGAGAAAGCCGATGTAAGAGAAAGCCGATGTAAGAGAAAGCCGATGTAAGAGAAAGCCGATGTAAGAGAAAGCCGATGTAAGAGAAAGCCGATGTAAGAGAAAGCCGATGTAAGAGAAAGCCGATGTAAGAGAAAGCCGATGTAAGAGAAAGCCGATGTAAGAGAAAGCCGATGTAAGAGAAAGCCGATGTAAGAGAAAGCCGATGTAAGAGAAAGCCGATGTAAGAGAAAGCCGATGTAAGAGAAAGCCGATGTAAGAGAAAGCCGATGTAAGAGAAAGCCGATGTAAGAGAAAGCCGATGTAAGAGAAAGCCGATGTAAGAGAAAGCCAATGTAAGAGAAAGCCAATGTAAGAGAAAGCCAATGTAAGAGAAAGCCAATGTAAGAGAAAGCCAATGTAAGAGAAAGCCAATGTAAGAGAAAGCCAATGTAAGAGAAAGCCAATGTAAGAGAAAGCCAATGTAAGAGAAAGCTAATGTAAGAGAAATTAGCTGCAAGCTCGGCCATTGGAGTGGCTGATTTCACTAGAGCAAAGTTGTATGAATTCACCGCCCTCTGTTTGGCCTTGTGCTATAATGTATACGTTCACCAGGGAGTTGTTTGGGTACGACTCCCTGGCGTTTACATTGTCTTCCTCTGCGCACGCGCATAATAATATATGACTTTTGCGTAGTGTGACTGGTGTTGTTGTCAGCATGGTCATCGTTGTTGCTGTTTCTCTTGAATCCTGCCACTGCCACTTGCAGTGGAACCGTGCGACTGGCAGCCACACGTTGGGTCACCCTGGCTCAAGGCATGGTTCGACTGGCAGCCACACGTTGGGTCACCCTGGCTCAAGGCATGGTTCAGCAAGGTCAGCGACACTAGCACCACCTCGCCCAGAACGTCGCATGTCCAGTAGTGTCACATCCATGACTTGGTACTACAAGGGATTGAGTAGAATGTAAGTCTCCTGCGTATGGTACACTGCTGTGTGTGTGTGTGTGTGTGTGTGTGTGTGTGTGTGTGTGTGTGTGTGTGCAGGTGTGTGTGTGTGTGTGTGTGTGTGTGTGTGTGTGTGTGTGTGTGTGTGTGCAGGTGTGTTCACGTGCATATGTGTGTGTGTGTGTGTGTGTGTGTGTGTGTGTGTGTGTGTGTGTGTGTGTGTGTGCAGGTGTGTGTGTGTGTGTATGTGTGTTTTGTGCTCCTTGGGAGCAGGTTACACTTTCTGAGCTCCGTGTTCTTGGCTTTCTCCCAAGTTTTCTGCCTGCCCAGGGCGACTCTGGCGTAGCCAGAGTCGACCCTGGAGCACCCTCGCACACTGCCAAGGTAGTGCTGCATGATTGGAGCGCGGAATCGCGATGTAGCTTGCAGGACAATTTACTTTGATATTGTCACTGCTGCGTCGGCCGTGGTCCACCACTCGCAGTGGAGTAGCTGTCCCTCGAGTGCTGTGAAGAATCCAAGCTCGCAGAATGCAGTGGTGGGAATTGCGGATTGGCTGGTGGAGTGCTGGAACAACTCGTTGTTTTCAGTGGAGTGGACGAGCGAGTGCGGAGAGGAAGGTCCCAATGGCGGAATGGTGGGAATTGAAACTTCAATCTTTCGTCGTCATGAGTGCACTGGTCAAGCGTTGTGGAAGTCTGTCGGATTTGTGAGGCCTTGCCCTGCCGCTTACACCGTCAACGTGGAAGAACTGCTAGTGGAGTCCTGGTGGGATTTCGGATGCCCACACTCCTTTTGCTTGGTGGATTCTTTCGTGGACAGTGTTTTTTCGTGACGTGATATTTTGAATTTTTTTCCTTCCTGTTCATTTTCAGTCGTTGTCACTGTAGCTGTCAGGTTGTTGTTACAGTACAGCAGTCGTCCGTTCTGCTCCATTGTTTCATCTGTTTTGCCAGTTCTGCTAGCTGATTCTATTTATTTGCCACTGCCCCTCATAGTGCTCATGCTTGAGTGGAGGGCGGCGTGACCCGTTTAGGGTAGCTGTATCATAGTAGTAGTAGTGTGTGTGTGTGTGTGTGTGTGTGTGTGTGTGTGTGTGTGCAGGGGTGTTCACGTGCATATGTGTTCACACGTGCGTGTGTGTTCACATGTTTTGTGTGCGCGTGTGTTCGTGTGTGTGTGTGTGTGTTCGTGCGTGTGTGTGTGTGTGTGTGTGCGTGTGTGTGTGTGTGTGTGTGTGGTTTACCAACCAGCCTCGGCAACTGGGTTTCCAATACCCAGTTGCCGAGGCTGGTTGGTATAGTAGCTCCAATTTCACTTCAAGTTACCAGTGCGTCTAGTGTCTGCTTTTATCAAAGCAACGTGCTGTTACCCCAGCAAGTGTAGGGTGTGCATAGGTAACCATGGTAACTGCCTTGTGTAGGGTGTGCATAGGTAACTGTCTTGGCCGTCCTATTCCGAAGTACGCCGTGTGGTGTAGACCAGGTGTGCATTGGGGGATCGATTCACATGGCTTCGCCAGTTGTGGGGATTAGACAGTTATCTGGAGCTTGTCTTGATATGTTTCAATCAGAATCAGATCCGCTATCGTTGCTATAAAGGGAAACTCTCTGGATGCACATCCGGTGCATTTGCAGATTTGCGTGCTTCTCTTGCGACGGGCGTATACATGGTACATTGTGTGTGTGTGTGTGTGCGTGCGTGCGTGCGTGCGTGTGTGTGCGTGTGCGTGCGTGAGTGTGTGTTTGTGCGGGCGTGTGTGTATTGATAAACAAGACTTATTTTTAGGATACGGTTAACCCTTTACCATCCGACCAAAATTCCCCAGCAGCCCCATATGCAATATTTCTCACCTTATTGTGAGAATATCTTCGGTTCTAATCAACCAATTTCCACAATCTTGGGCATTCTGAAAGCTCTCCACAAGCTGCGTACATTGAGCTCAAACTGGACACGACCGGGTCACATATCCAGCGCCAGGGAGCTTCAAATACTCCCCATCGCTGGATATACGAGGAAATTCTCTCCTCGCCAGCCATTTATCGCTCCTTCATCGTAAACATTCCACATGTTTTGCTCGAGTTTCTTTTCATGCTGGCCACGCGCTCAAAGCATGCCAAAGTGACCCAGCATGTCAGGAGAAGGGAAATCCCCCGTTCAAGGTCAGTCACTCAGAAAAAATCGACTTTTGCCGTGGCTGAAATGTCGAGTGTGATATCTTTGGAACGATCGAGTTACGAACGTTTTAGTGTATGCATGTCCAGAGATCTCCAGAGATCGATTCAAGTATGCACGGATGGTAAAGAAAGGCTTAAGGTCAACTTAAGGATAATGTGCGTGCACCGCTACTGTACTACCTGTGGTGGAGGCTGTGATGTTATTTGAGAACTTATTTCATTAGACCACCCTACTAACCTGTACTAACCTGTACTAACCTGTACTAACCTGTACTAACCTGTACTAACCTGTACTAACCTGTACTAACCTGTACTAACCTGTACTAACCTGTACTAGACCTGTACTAACCTGTACTAACCACTGTACTAACCTGTACTAACCTGTACTAACCTGTACTAGACCTGTACTAACCTGTACTAACCTGTACTAACCTGTACTAGACCTGTACTAACCTGTACTAGACCTGTACTAACCTGTACTAACCACTGTACTAACCTGTACTAACCACTGTACTAACCTGTACTAGACCTGTACTAACCTGTACTAACCTGTACTAACCTGTACTAACCACTGTACTAACCTGTACTAACCACTGTACTAACCTGTACTAACCACTGTACTAACCTGTACTAGACCTGTACTAACCTGTACTAACCTGTACTAGACCTGTACTAACCTGTACTAACCTGTACTAGACCTGTACTAACCTGTACTAACCTGTACTAACCACTGTACTAACCACTGTACTAACCTGTACTAACCTGTACTAACCACTGTACTAACCACTGTACTAACCTGTACTAACCTGTACTAACCACTGTACTAACCACTGTACTAACCTGTACTAACCAGAGCTTTGTAGAGTGCGTGAGCGTCTGCGTACTGGTTTTCAAAGTGCTATGCCAACACAATAACAATAGTGTTATTTGCGCACTGTACTAGCATGACTGAGTTGTTCTCTGCATGCATCTGCCATGTGATATCTGCCATGTGATATCTGCCATGTATACACTTGTCTTGCAGAGAGGCAGAAGATCTACTTGCACCGAAATCTGTGGGTACATTCTTATTGCGGGATGGATCGGCCCATGGTGGTCTCTTCTCCATATCCCTAAGGTTAGTCACAAGTTGTGAAGCAGGCCATGCGCAAGCAGGAGTACATACATTAAAGGTAGTTCAGCATTCAGAAAGCAGAGCATTGCTCCAGTAGCAAGTCCAGGTTGAACGAGTGCTGGTGGCATGTACACCTTGAGCTTTCCATAGTTGTGCACCAAACTTAGAATTTACCCCAGACTGTTGCCCTACATTCTATGGCATTCCCAAGATGTCGTGCGAATCCCGATTCTATATCTTGTAGTCGCCACATGTGGTCATTGCACCTGCTCCTGCCTATTCTCATTGCACCTGCTCCTGCCTATTCCCATTGCACCTGCTGTCTGAGTCATTGCACCTGCTGTCTATGATTCATTGCACCTGATGTCTATGATTCATTGCACCTGATGTCTATGAGTCATTGCACCTGCTGTCTATGAGTCATTGCACCTGCTCCTGCCTATGCCCTCTCAATGACCATTCCATATGCCACATTGCTATTTTTGCTGTGTGTGCTAACAAGACATGTGGTTGGCACACACACAGCGAAACATAGCAATGGGACCTATGGTAATTGTGATAATTCTACAAAGAAGAGGAGAGTATGTATGTTGTATGCATGTAAATTGTGTGTTCCTGTGCTCAATGTGCAGGGTGGCTGACAGGTGCAAACATTTCCGTATTGTCCTTGATGAGCTGGGTCACTATCGCGTGCCAGGCTGGCCATTGAGACACCAGAGTATGTCCGATCTCTTGAGATACCACATGAAAGTAAGTGTACTTGGGGCCATCCGTAGTAATACTAATATTTGTTTAAAAACGATATTGGTTCGTTTCTCTCCAGACCCCTCCCCTCCTCGCCGCTCGAAACGAACACGCACACCTTTATGCAGGGATCGATATTTTTTAATGAAAGGCAATCTCCTCATGAAACGTGACCAACCGCAACTCCAAATTCACGGTACACCTAGGTTTTCATTGCGACGGTAGCAACACCTTGCCGTGGCGAGGTTGACCACTTCACTTTTTGTAGATCATCAACTACATGTGTTGTAGACTCACTTTGTACAGTACCCCCCCCCCCCCCCCATCCATACAGTACCCCCCCCCCCATCCATACAGTACCCCCCCCCCCCCCATCCATACAGTACCCCCCATCCATACAGTACCCCCCACATCCATACAGTACCCCCCATCCATACAGTACCCCCCCCCCCCCCCCATCCATACAGTACCATCCATATCTTCTCTATGTTTTGATATTTGTGGATGACCCCTTTAGTCACTGAGAAACTTAAAGCATGTTCGATTGGTAGGATCGGGATCCCGATCCACCGGATCCACTGGATTCGCACCCTTTCGATTGGTCGAATCCGGATCCGGATCCTTCGGATTTGGATCCAGTCAACCCACCTCGGGGAGCAGGGTTGACCGGATCCAACGGATCCAAATGTGACCTTTGTGCGTATATGGCGGGTAAAAATCGTTTTTGTACACATTGTGGTACGCACACGTGGATCGAGATACAGCTTGTCGAATTTTTGTACAACTAGCACGTTGAGTACGACTTTTTATTCCTTCGTCAACTTGGCAACAGTCAAGACCCAAAAAAGTGTCCAGTTGACTCTGAAGGATCCGACGGATCTGAGATCTGGATCCCGATCCCGATCCTTACCAATCGAACATGCCCTTAGTGTAGTAAGCGGAACTACTATGTAGAGTACGGAGGTGTCGGAGGGTGTCGTACAGAGTCTCCAGAAATCAGGATTATTTTAGGCTGTGATCGTTTCGTTGGATCTGAATCCAGATCCAAACTCCAGATCCACTGGCTCCCTCAGAATCAATCCCATTTTCCACACGGCTACTGTGGCTTTGTTGACATGGAAAATGGCAATCGAAAAAAATTACTCCAGGGTTCATACCAGGGAGTAGTAAAATGTCGGGAGGTGACACGAGCATGCATGGCCAGCTTGACGATTGCCTCAAAACCGTTTTCACCCGGCGGGTGAGATTGGGGTAAGATGGGTACCGAAGTATGCAGGTACAGTATGCGGATCAGGATTCTCTCGATCAGTGAGTAGTAAAATACTCACTGCCAAAGAGACTCCTGCTACCATGTGCTACAGCCTGTTCCAAGAAACTCAGCGCTGATAATTTCCAACAATTGTCTGCCTTTGCAAAGTTTGGTAGTCAACCAAACTACCTGTATGTCACGATAGAAGTCCAGCAATAGTGGTATAATAGCTACTTCAAGTATGTGTTTCTCCAAATTTCCAACATTCCCTGTACTATACTGAAGAGAAGGGAAAGAAATCATTTGATAGAAAGTGTCTATTGTGCACAATGATTGTTACCCACCAAGGCCTTGTTTGGCAAGAAAATGATCTGTGGATCTGGATCAGACCAAACGATTTCAAAAAGCCTTACTGTAAGAGTTGATATGTACGAGTCTAAAATTTAACGATTTGCTAACTTTCCTCACTTGGCGGCCACAACGAGGACTACTAACAAACAGTTCACTGCATTATAGGGGATTCACACGACGCGCAAACTCACGTGTGTGGTACTCTTTTACTCGTGTGACCCAAGCACGTGCAAAATCTTGATAAACTTGCTCGGGGTCCTACATTATAGGCCCACGTTAGTCCTTTGCGCGTGTGTAAAAACAGCGAATGTACTTGAGTATGGTACTCAAGTTACATGAGTACACAGACGCATGCGAGATTTGCACGGGGTCTGTTGTCCGTGTGAATCCGATGGGCAGCTTGTCCACTTTTACACAAACGTGTTTTCGTTCATTTTCACGTCGTGTGAATACCCTATAACATGGTTGAGTACAACCCTTCTTTCACTTCGTGAATACAATAAACCAATTGAAAATGACCAAATTTTGCAGTGACCAACCTTCTCTCTGGTGGAGCTAAGCCGTTCGTACGTCATCACTGTGCTGGTCGCTATGGCAACGTGAGCATACAATTGGCGATTTGGCAAGTTTGGCTTATTGTATGGAAGCAAGAAATAAGCCATTCGAACTGATATAATAGCAAACTAGTAACGTTTCAAGAGATTCAACTCTTCAGCTGTGTTCTCAACTGGCGCGTGTACGCGTGAAACCACGCATTTGTGCGTATGTTTGCTGGCTTTTGGGGCGCCGTACGTATGGAACCGCGCTGAAATGGAAATTTCAACATGATTTATTTTTCAGCGCATATCAGGCGTACATGATAGTCACTTTGACTGGCGGGGTAAAAAAAATAGTACTCGAAGGCGTCGCACACGCTAAATACGACACGGATTGCAGTTTTTACAGGGGTGATAAAAAAATTCACATTTGTTCTACAAAAGGCATCGGAATTGTGGGGAATGAATGAACAGATGTTGAACCAAAGGTGGCTTATTGATTTGGCTAAGCTCGATGGCTTATTGATTTGGCTACTGAAGTAGGCTCGATGGCTTATTGATTTGGCTACTGAAGTAGGCTCGATGGCTTATTGATTTGGCTACTGAAGTAGGCTCGATGGCTTATTGATTTGGCTAGGCTCATCTATTCAATCTGTGTTTCTTCTGCATGTAGCACCCAATTTCCGATTGTGCAGAGGACATCTTGATCATTCCATGTCGCAAACAATGACATGGACGATTGTGCAGAGGACATCTTGATCATTCCATGTCGCAAACAATGACATGGATGATTGTGCAGAGGACATCTTGATCATACCATGTCGCAAACAATGACATGGACCACATGTCGCTCGCTGCGCAAGATATCAATGGGAAGTTGCGGTCTACTTGATAGTACATATCGTAAAGTTGTTGCATTCCGGTACCTGATTATTTTCTCATTTTCCTATTTTCACTAACTTCCCTATTATAATATATCCCTCAAGAGTAGACCTACATCATTTCTCTCCAGTTTTAAATGATTCAATATCTGAAATCTTTTAATAAGATGAATTTATGTTACTTAGTTCACACCAGGATGCACACAGCCCACCCACTTATAGATTCCATCATCTGATGTACCAGTTCAAGCAGGATCTTGTTATCTTTCATGATCTATTTACAATGTACTTTTTTATGATACTAATAGTAGCAGCATAGAAGACGAGAAGTATGGATAGGAAAACATTAAAAATGACAGCACACCTCCCTTCTCACAGTCAGTCTACTTGCATGAAAATATTGTTAGGACAGCAGCATGCACAGCACATGCTGCTGCTGCTCTTATGCTAATTATTGTATGTACATTGTGAATCGTCTTCCAGCTCCGAACCCTGCGTTTGTTTCCATGCGCAGATTCCCTGTCCCTCTTGCTGTGCTGCCATCTACTTAGCTTTTGCCTTCTTGCCTTTCTGCTGCTCTAGCACCTCGCGACGCTGCTTCAACTTCCGAACCTGAAAAGGTAGCAATATAGAAATATAGCAATATTTCATGCAACGAAGTTTAAGAATGCTCAAGTACTGTCCAAAAGGAAGGAGAAACAAGCCGGGAAATTCTACCGGAGAAGAAAATCTAAAATTTCTAGCCATCCCAAACCCCGACCACCATCCCCTCCTGGAATGATTTCTTTTATAGCATATCCTGGCTCTGAACTTCACACCTGAAATGATTGGTCAACCGCCCTCAGCCAATCAGAGTTCAGCAAGTGTTTTTTCTTCTTGGCTTGCTGATGGAAAATTCTACCGGAGAAGAACTTTAGATTTTCTTTTCCAGCTTCTCCTTCCTCATGCAGAAACAACAAGAGTCTAGCCATCGGCAAGCCAAGAAGAAAACACTTGCTGAACTCTGATTGGCTAAGGGCGGTTGACCAATCATTTCAGGTGTGCCTGCGCAGCCACTATTCAGTGCTGCGCTGTTAGACTGTCACATCACATGACAAGGCTCAAAAGGTTGAGCTGACAAAACAAGTGAAAAGTGACCATCGGTAGAGTTGAAACTCAAATCTGCAAATAAAGTGTACGGGTGTGTCACGCGATGTATAGTTCTGCCGTCGCAGATATCATAGCAGCTCTAGATATCTCTAGCAACAGAAAGTAGAGCCCATTTCAAAACAGACGTGTAAACCTGCACAATAGTTGCGTACCGGTCCAATACAGACTAGTAGCATCATACCCATACCCGATTGTAATGTAGAAAACCCTCCAAACTCCAAAAGAACTCTGAATACAGTACTCTACAACCTTGCCAAAAAATGCAAGAAACTGTGCGTCGATGTTCTTGGACTACACTATGGGACTACAGTATGGCAGTACACTATGGGACTACAGTATGGCAGTACACTATGGGACTACACTATGGGACTACAGTATGGCAGTACACTATGGGACTACACTATGGGACTACACTATGGGACTACACTATGGGACTACACTATGGGACTACACTATGGGACTACAGTATGGCAGTACACTATGGGACTACACTATGGCACTATGGGTCCGGATTCATGTGACTGTGTATAATGTATAACACACAGACTGAAATCATTTAGAGTAAGTACTAGTACATGCACTCCAAAAGTGACTCCATGTATTACAATTTTCCAGTGACTATCCCCTGGGACTATCCCCTGGGCATGGGACTATGGTTTCCCCGGTTATTCAAACTGTGTTCCTCCTGACTGTAGCTTAGGAAATGTCGACTATTTTCTCACAGCACATCACTCCAAAAGCCTACCCCCCACCCCTTTCCTGCAGTAGTTACCAGTGGTCGCTCATGGTTTGGGACCTTAGCAGCAGGATCAAATTCAAACGGCATGTGTGGTAGCTACATGACATGGACCATGATCCATTGACCTGCAAACTCTAATTTGGCATTCTATGAAATTGCAAGTGTTGAGGGATAGGCGCAAGTGTTTGTGAACACTACTGGCACTGTCCCAAGCTGCTCTGCTCTGGCTGATACCAACATCACCCCCCCCCCCCCCCCCCGTACAAAACACACACACAGCCAAAGTACACAACACACCTCTGTGGACTTCTTCTGTCTTGACTGCATGATCTTGCCATAGAGTCTCTTCTTCTTCTTGGGCATAGCCATGATTGCAAGGCGTTTCTCTTCCTCAGCTTGCTTCTTAGCAAGTTTGTTGGGATCTTCCGGTTTCTCCACTACACCAGGTCGAATCAGTGCCTCTCCAGCACCACTGTGAAGCTAGAACGCAAAAGCACAAAAGCCAGCACATAAATGAATCAGTCAAAAATCAAACCAATCAATGAACGGAAGCAGGTGAGAAACTAGAGAAGCCAACCAAGCAGTGGTGATTGCTCAAATACCTGCAGCACTTGGCTTTCTCTGAGAAAATGATATGATGCCAGTTCGCATTCCCATGTTGATAGTTGACACAATCTTCAACTAAATGCAGGGCTACATTGGCGTGCATTGACAAACATGTGCTGGTGATAATGTGCTGGTCACCGAGGATCTGCATTCTTGTATAAAACAGTACTACAGATAATTTATTCCCGTAGCTATGCAGAAGACCTTACTTCAGTAACGTCTGGCGCTAGCCAGGGTCCATACAGCTTTAATTTGGTATTTGTGTGTTTGTTTGTGTGTTTGTGTCACGCCTGGCGCTATCCCGTAGCTGTCCCGTACCGTACCATCAAACACAGCTGGCCACATACAGCTGGCCGCAATGTTCAAATAGGGCTTTCAAACGCAAAATCATAACGTGAAGCAACTTGGAAGAATGAGTATGAATGCGAAGTGTATGGGGGAATGCATGTAGGGCAAGAGTACATAACCCCCCAGAGTGTGCAACTCCACTATGGGTGCTGTCCCGACAGAATTTCAAGTTGACGTCATTTTGATGATGCAATGCGCACTGTACACGGATTATCAGACGAATCCGGAACCTGTGGTTGACCGAAGCCGATCGATCCTGTACAAATTATTGCAAAGAAAAACGTGTGATGCGTTGACACCCGTACACATGTTGTAAATCACTGCTGCAAGGAGCATTGCGTCATAAATAATGACGTCAACTTGAAATTCTGTCGGGACAACAGGGTATGTGGGAGTTGCACACTCTGGCAGTCGATGCGCCAAGCTAGCTGAGTGGGTCTTTTTATTTTTTTCGCGCGAAAGTTTATGTGGTGAGCTGTGTTGGTAAAGATGAAGATGTCAGTCAATGAAATTTGCTATATTTCTTGTGTCTAGCCAACCCTGTACGGATCGAACTGACGATTCCCGAGTGCGACAAATGTCCTGAAGTCTGCTCCTATTAGCTAGGTATCTAGAAATTTCAACTTGAGTGTCAAGTGAAGACTTTGCCAGTTGCAGACGAGAGAATTCTCGCTTCACGATTTCCTGGTGTGTGGAGATACGTTGGAATGCCGACCCACCACACCCGACATGATGCTTCGGCCGGAATGCAGGTTGGTGCAGATAATTGCCTAATAATATATGTCTAAGCGTGTATACTTTTCCTTTTGTTGCATGCTTGGTTAATCCGACGGCACGAAATTATAGACATTTCTTTCCAGGTCAAAATTATTGGAATATTATTTGGTCGTTGTATGTCTTAGTATTCCCTTTCAGTTTGTGCCTTTTGTCGCACTCGCCGACTGTATATGATCTAGCTACACTGGTACATGGTGGACAGTTAGTCATAACTCGTAACATTTTGTCCTTATTCTTTTTATCCATGCCTTACATAGGCTCACCATCCGATTTTTGATAGGGCAATATGTAATGTACACACACACACACAACACACACACACACACACACACACATACATACACACACACACACACACACACACACACACACACACCATACACACACGCACGCACACACCATCACATTACGACAAAATCAAGGCAATGCCGGCGAAGCTCTATAATTTTCTTGTGCCGCGTGCTAGGAGCATAATGGCATTGCCCGATAATAGAACTTGGTGTAAATGGGTTCTCATGGTGTGTACTTGTGAACAGTGAAGTACAGTAAAACCTGTAACTAACGACCACCGTGACTAGCGACCGGCCTGGTACTACCGACCACTTTGTCAGGCACGGACGGTCTCACATTCAAAATGCACTGTGACTAGCGACTACCTGCTGAACGCGACCAGCGACCGCCTTTTCTTGTCCCAATGTCGAATTTTGACCCGTAACTAGCGACCGCGATGTAGCAAATCAAACATTGCTTGAAGCTCCTTCTCGAAATTTTGATGATTTTCCATGGTCGTTTCGATACTATAGCTGGACAAATGAGCGCAGTCTCATTTTTACTGTGGAATCAGTGTGGATTGCACTACACCTGTCATAATTTCAAGTGCTGTCAAGAACAAACATGATAGGAAACGTCTTGGAGAACGCATCCAAAGCGCTCTTTGATCGATGTTACTACTCGAAGGAGAAACTAAGACTGAGCGGCTCTCTGTCGAAGTGCAATCACACAGCTCAGTCACCAGACTCACCACTACACCAGGTCACACTGACAGTCTGTGCTGGCTAGCTAGCATGCTACCAGTACCAGGCAGGGAGTCCCGACTCCCTGTATGCTACGGTATTATGTACTCACCTGTACGGAACACAGACCAGTGAAAGGTGCGAAAACTCGCAACATCGCCGCATCATGTACCGGTACACACCAGTACAGTTTACGCTACACTACATCCAGTGAGTCGACATATCGCTTCCAGTGTATAAAAAAGATTTTCTCTCTCTCCAAGTGTTGTATGATCTGAAAGAAGAATGTCAGTGCGCAAGTGGTGGGGGATTGTATTATCTGCATTTTGACATACATATCATATAATGGGATCCATATATGGTCGCGCGGTGCAAACCTCTAACTAAAGACCACCTGCCACTAACGACCACTTTTCCGGGCACCAAGGGGTGGTTGTTAGTTACAGGTTTTACTGTACATGATTGTACATGTATTACCAAGAGTACATAAACCTTTTTTTACTCTTGGTATTACTGTATAGCAGGAAATTTTCGGACGGAAATATTTTCGGACAAAGCCGAATTTCGACCTGTCGTAGGGATTATATTTTCGTACAGTGCCGCATGCTAAATGCACGTGTTCGCATGCAGTACGCATGTATAGTGTGCATAATTTCACATGAACAAATTTTAGTACGGAATTAATTTTAGTACAAAAGAGGCCGTGTACGAAATCGTACGAAAATAAATTCCATCCGAAAATTTCCTGCTATACAGTATTCGGTTGCTGGCTATCAATTGTGCTGTGAGCGTGGCAGAGTGAGGTCTTCCATCTTTGTTGGTGTTTGCTCTATCTTGTGTTTACGCTCTGCAGAAAGGATCATATGTAGTGCCTGCTCAGCATTACATCCATTGCGTAGCAGGCTGCCATCCTTCCGCGACTTGGGTGGAATGACGTGCAAGTGGTGCTCCAGGGTCAACTTCAATTTGCCGAGCACGTATGCCGCTGGCTTAGGGTCAGCAGTTGGGTGCGAAGTCTCTGTATACAAATCGTCCACTGTCGTCAACAATATGGCACCCTTGTCCAGCAATTCACGTGCTGTCGCGGCAATGACTATAATTATTGGGAAGATCACTCTCGGCACCTTCCGTGCTGTATTGAGAGATGATGCTTCGCAATTGGTGGTCTGTGCTTGGTGCACTGTCGGCAGGGAGACGTTGTGCATGCTACACAACTCATGCTCTGCAAGTTGAAAGTTTGGTGACTTCCACCTGTCCTGTGTTCTGGTGTGAACCTCGACTTACACCAAGCACATGTTGCATGGCCCACACACTGCTGGTAATGGGCCGGGCACAGAACCGGTTCGCACTGTTCTTTCAGACTGTGCACGTGCAGTTTGTCTGCAGGCCGGACAGTGTACCAGTGTACGGATGCCGCTGTGCTGCAATCATGTACACTGCATGTACTTTGGCAGACTGGTACATGGTGGCTTATTTTCTTTCGCTGCTGTGCATACTTGGCGTCGTAGTGCTTTGACGCACTTCCAATAAATGCATTGGTCTGACGTGATGGATGTGCATGCATGTGTGTAGCTTTTGCCAGTCTGACAGCATTGAGCCACATGTAAATCGCTTGTCTGATGGCACTTTGCCGTCTTTGGAGCAAATGCTGCATTCTGGGTCACATGGTCGTCAAGTATGTATGCTTGTGGCATTGCTGGGTCTTCCTGCCGCTGACATATGTGCACGCATGCATGGAAAATATACGTAAAAACACTAGTTAGAAATCACGTCACCAGAGGCATGCCCTTTTTTCGGCCAGAACATAACTTCCGCTCCAATGTCAGAAAGACTTTCTCTTTCGATATGTCCAGCATAGAAGCAGCGAAATGCCTGGTTAATTCGGTGGCACGAAATTATAGGTCGGGCGACGAAATTTCGACGAAAAAAGGAAAAGAGACAAACCGACGTGCAGCGACACCAAACTACAGAATTTCGCCGTTCTTGAAGAACTCATAACAGAAAAAGGTGAAAGGCGACTACTGAATCCTCGAGTGCGACGACCAACTCAGAGAAAGCGTGAGACTGGCAAGCAGTGTATTTACATGCAAACGATCAAATGTTGAGAATGCCTTGAGAAAAGTGCACAAAAAGGGTGCATCTGAAAAATAGAACTCTGTATTCCGAAGTGATTTTTCAAATCTGGCGCATCGACTGCTGGGGGGTTATGTACTCTTGATGTAGGGCGATAGTGCGGGTTCGAATCCCAGGTTATGCCTTAAAAAAATTGGAGAACTGAAAAAATTATAACATCCTTATGCTTTTTTGCCTAGGTCATCAAGGCGGTAGACGGTGTCATATTATCCTCGACCGTACCTGTCCCGTACCGTACCATCAAAGACGGCTGGCCACAATGCATATTCAAATAGGGCTTTCAAATGCAAGATCATAACGTGAAGCAACTTGGAAGAATTAGTATGTATGCGAAGTGTATCAGGGGATGCATGCAGGGCGATAGTGCGGCTTCGAATCCCAGGTTATGTCTTTAAAAAAAGGAGAAATTTATAAGAATTTATAACATCATGGTTTTTTTGTCTAGGTCATCAAGGCAAAAAAGCATAGCGTAGGGCCCTGAGCTTCCAAGCTCTCTCGTTTAATTTATTTTAATAATATATTCTACAATGCGAGAATGGAGACACAGCCA
Source organism: Sycon ciliatum (assembly GCF_964019385.1). Lineage (NCBI taxonomy): Eukaryota > Metazoa > Porifera > Calcarea > Leucosolenida > Sycettidae > Sycon > Sycon ciliatum. The sequence continues at coordinate 33,444,846 of NC_088643.1, forward strand.
GGAGAACAACAAACCTCTTCTTTCATAGTCTCTTCCTCCTCTTCCATAGCCTTTCTCTTCTTAGATTTTCTGGCTGGCTCAAGCTCCATAACAGGAATCTCCTCACCTGTATACACAGGAAGAGTCCAGTGCAGTTAGGAAGAAGAAAGCCGGAGTCTCGGAGATAACAGAGTGTTTTAAGACCCGCAGCAGAGTATGATCTAGTAGAGGCAGACCTTGTTTATGCGGTTGCCTCACTGACCTGCGTAACCATGGCTTGGAGCAGACTTACAGGTGTTTATGCGGTTGCCTCACTGACCAGCGTAAACATGGCTTGGAGCAGACTTACAGCAAAGGGAATACTGTAACTTCACAACTTTTCGGTGTACTTTTATTTTCGGTACTTTCGGTGTGTCCGTTTCATACCTAAAACTTCAATACACCGAACAAACACTAACGCACATAATCCAATAGGGAACTGCTTCTCTGTACCTAAAATTTCTGTTCACCTAACCTGGCCTTTGCCCTCATACCGAAAATATTGAGCACATAAAATTTCTGAAATTAGAGTACCGTACAGTGTGAAGCAGAAGCAGTGTTTGAGCAGTGTTTGCTGGTCTGCCTTGCACACAGTTAGTACTTCGGAGAAACTACAGTCTGCCTTGCACACAGTTAGTACTTCGGAGTAACTCCAGTCTGCCTTGCACACAGTTAGTACTTCAGAGAAACTACAGTCTGCCTTGCACACAGTTAGTAAATGCATGAAGTACACACAGCCAGTCAGTGTTGGGTGCAGATGACACCTGACAAGGACCACCAAAAATGCAGATGGACTATCTAACTCACCCTCCTCTTCCATCCTCTCCACTTGCTCTGGAGGTATGTACTCTCCCTCCGCGGCTTCAACGAATGGTGAGAGATGAGGTGGAAGATTAGCACCTGAAAAGGGAAATCACAATTTTCAATTTACCCAATCAGATTACAGTCCATTTCAAAACTATAGACGCGTACCTAGGCAAAAACCGTTGTGCCAGCATCTATACCACATAAAATCTGTGATCACTTTGTGCATAATTTTTTCCAAATTGGGCGTCTGTTATCCAATCCTTTAGAAACTATATGAGAGTAATTGTGGAGCGATCCTGAGCAATATTCCGAAAACTATTCTCAAAAAGTTCCAGCCAAATTTGAAATACTTCAAAAACCCTACGCGTCTATAGTTTTGAAATGCACTGTAGTGAGCTGTTACACCATGACGTAATGGAGGCAGTACTGACACAATGCCATCACGACAATGCTACAGTAATACCTGTGCTCCTACATGTATGCATCATCAGCACTAGAAGAGCTCACTCAAGTCATGCTGACATCATCAGCACTAGAGGAGCTCACTCAAGTCATGACATGATAGAAGAGCTCACTCAAGTCATGCTGACATGCCATTCCAAAGCAATAGAACATTGTACACATGTTGTGAAGCATGGCTGCTGATTTAGATTCTGGATGCGAGTGATTGTGAGGGGTACGACCGTATGACCGGCGTTGGACATACCGGCAAGATACTGGTCCACTGGCAGCAGTCTCTTGGCATTGATGCAGTCAAACACCCACTGTGGCTGTAGATAGTACCTGCACATGGCGGCCATCGCCAGAAAACAATATTGAGTCAACAAGACAACACACACACACACACACACACACGCACACACACACACACACACACACACACACACACACACACACACACACATATGCGCACACACACACACACACACACACACACATATGCGCACACACATATGCGCACACACACACACACACACACACACACACATACACACACACACACGCACACATGTGATTCCCACAGTGCTGCCAGGTAGCTACTACATGTAATTGTGTCTAGTACAAGCTAGAGTACATAACCAAGAGTGTACAACTCCTATCTTGAGCTGCAATGGGTTCACCTACTGCGGAATTTGGTCTACTGTGCTGCGTCATTCTTTGGCAGAGGTACGGCGAAGTGTATGCTTTCACGCTTGTCTTGTGCATAATTATGGAGTCAGTTCATCAGGATCAAGACACATGGATCTACCGTCCGTTGTTCTGCTTCGACTATCGTAGCTGCGATGTACACATTCTTTGTACTTCAATCTCTGGCTACGCATAATGACATCAGTGAGTCAAATGGACTGTGGGATCATCGAGTTGCATACTCTTGGTTATGTATTCCTACGGTATGCATTTCAGGTCAATTTCACTGAACACAGCTGTAGGATATCTCAGCAGCATGACATGAAGTGCAAACATATGCACACCAATATCTATGCACACAAATATCTACGCACACGCACACACACACACACACACACACACACACACACGCGTGGAAGAAAGTATGACACATGAACAGTGAAACAAACAATAAAACCATGAGCACAGGCACATGTAGCACAAGCGTCAATACAGTGACAACATGCCAATGCCATTTACATCCATTTAAAAAACGAAACAAACCTTGAAAGGTAGCGATGCATCTGTTTTGGTCTATCAACAATATGATGTGTTACAGTGTCATCATCCTCCTGGTAAGTTGCACCCGCAGCCTGAGTCGAGGACCAGGACACCGTCCCGCCAAAGCACCTACACGAGTAGACAAAGGGACAAAAGGACAACACACCGGCAATTACAATACAGACTCTCAAGCACGAGATTCATGGAAACCAGGGAGTCGTACTCAAACTAGGGAGGTGACACGGCACAGAAATCCGTGTCACAGGGGTTGACTCGCACCCGTGACCCCTCGTTGTTATTTTTGGAATAGTTCAGTCCAGTCCAGTCCGAAAGGTCATACTCGGATCGACTCGCCTTCTGTACTTCACCTCCAAGCGTGCAACGCAAGGCCCGCAAAGTATGATTTTTCTGTGGCGAACGATTTTGCCATTGATCAAGTTTTTATTGGAGTGCTCAGGCATACTACGATTGCTGAGACGTCCCGAGCACGCTTGTTCAGGTTCTCTATTTTTGACGAGCCGGTCCTACAGCCCCCTACATTGTATCTAACGACGTAGGAGCGGACAATGTAAGAGGATTTCCTTGGAAATAATGATGATGGTGGTGTGACTGCTGCAGGAAAAATGCTGGCTGTTTATGACAGTATGACTAGATGTACAATGTAGCTCTCTTGTATGGTACTTAACCCCTGCTATAAATGTGTTTTTTAGGAAGACTGGTGTATTGTGCAAGTCATAAAGAAGAAATGGGGCAGATACACGACTTACAATTTTCAAAAACCAACTTCGTGTTATGTGTAATTCGTGTCAAAATTGTAGTATTTAGACATGACAATATCATTGGCTGTACTTCTCTAATATGGTACATAACCCCTGCTATAAATGTGTTATTTAGGCAGACTGGACCATTGTGCAAGTCATAAAGAAGAAATGGGGCAGATACACGACTTACATTTTTCAAAACCTGGCTTCGTGTTATGTGTAATTTGTGTCAAAATTGACTTAAATTGTAGTATTTCAACATGACAATATCACTGGCTGTACTTCTCTTATATGGTACTTTACCCCTGCAATGAATGTGTTGTTTAGGAAGACTGGTGTATTGTGCAAGTCATAAAGAAGAAATGGGGCAGATACACGACTTACAATTTTCAAAAACCAGCTTCGTGTTATGTGCAATTAATTAATATTTGGGTCAATTTTTAGTATTCGGATTAACCTAGGATACGACTCTGAACAGTTACCGCAACACTACACGCCGTCTCATAACTGCTGCTGTTGCCATCACTGCTATCAAGTAGTTGGGACATGGCAGGAGCTAAAAAAATTGCTGGTAGTCTTTCAAAGAATACTGGCGAGTGATGGGCTGTAAACGAAATGTGCTGCCTCAATAATTTCAAAAACTAGACACCCATGCGGCACGCTTGGAGGTGAAGTACAGAAGGCGAGTCGATCCGAGTATGACCTTTCGGACTGGACTGAACTATTCCAAAAATAACAACGAGGGGTCACGGGTGCGAGTCAACCCCTGTGACACGGATCTCTGTGCCGTGTCACCTCCCTAGTTTGAGTACGACTCCCTGATGGAAACAGAGCTTGGCTGATGAAATGAGAACATATTTCGGAATATCACATTCCACCAAACTCACCTTCATAGCATCAGTTCTCCTCCCCCACACTCCCTGCCAATGGCCGAGACATACCATAACATATTGCCCTGAATACAAGCCACACTGTTTCACCCAAAACCCCAAGGTCAAAGAAGTGGATGTGATTTAACCCTTTGGAGTCCATGGTTCGATTTCGAACCATGGGCATTTTGTATGCATGTGGGCACAGTCAAACTTTCGGTTCTCGGCCAAATCTTGACCAAATGCAACAATCGAAGGGTCTAAATGGTAGAGAAAACTCTCAGCTATTGCCTCGAACAAGTCCGAAGTCTCTTTGATCAAATTTGAGTGAGCGGGGAGAGATCAAACATATCGAATTTTCTGCACTGCGTGCTGAGAGTCAGCAGTGCGTGAAAAAAGGGATTTTCCCAGCTTCATGACAGGCGGCACGTGCCAGGACCGTCGCGGCGTGAAGTCACGGCAAGGTAAGCTTCTACTCGAAAAAAATTGAACAGTTCCGAGCTAGATTCAGTGAAACGGCTACAGGAGACTGATTTCGTCTCAGATCTGGAGCTGGACTCGCGTTTGGGGCGCGTTATGGCGGACAACGAATAGTGCTCTTGGCGAGTTTGGGCTCATTGTATTTCTCTCATCAAGAGCTTTCCAACGAGCCCAAGATCTTCAAAATCGGTGAAGTAGAATCAAAGTTATGTTGGAAATGGAGTGCGCATTTTCGTGACTGCCACAAATTCTGCGGAAGCAAAATGTTACGGACTCCAAAGGGTTAAAATCGAGTGTGACTTATCATTACTCAATGAACCTACTGAAACTCTACGGCTGAGACCTAAAAAAAGGGGGGGGGGGGGGGCGACGCATACTTGGATGCGACTTTATAATACATGAGTGGGGAAATATGGTGCTTTTCCAGCGTTCGATCAATTTTACCAACAATAAATTCATGCCTGAGCAAGAAGAAACTATGCTGAATCACGGAAAACAACCCGGCTCACCTAATGATGAAAACCAGTGGCTCCCGTGGAACCTCTCTGCCAAGAAAGAAGCGACAGTGTGAGAACAATCCACGGGCCTTCTCGACTTCCTCCTCCTGCTTACGCGTTGCATCACGCTGCGCTTGCTCATCAGCCTGACCAATCCAACCAATGTCCAATAAACATGCACACACACACACACACACACACACACACACACACACACACACACACACACACACACACACAGACATGCACACACACACACGCACACACAAACACACACACACACACGCACGCACACACACACACACACACACACACACACACAATATATACTTGTCAAGTATAAAAAAAAAAAAGTCCACCTACCATGTATCTGACATGGGGTGATAAGGGGCCGTCCGTAAATATCGATGTTTTTTTTAAGACGATATTTGTTCATTTCTCTCCAGACCCTCAAAACGAACATACACATGTTTATGCAAGGGATCGATATTTTTTAATGAAGTTCAATTTCCTCATGAAACGTGACCAGCTGCCACTCTAATTTCACCATACACCTAGGTTTATGTTGACACGGTTGCACAACCTTGCCATGGCTATGCTCACGAGGTTGACTTTCACTTTGTGTAGGTCATAAACTACATGTTCGAACAGCGCCCGTCCATAGATAGAGTTCGATATTTTTTTCTGCAAAGACGAGACGAAGAGGGCCCAAACCCCCTCCCCCCCCCCCCCCCCCCCCCAACGAACGAATATCTTCTCTAAAAAAACATTGATATTTGTGGACGACCCCTAATACGTTAATAACAGTTTGGGATTGAGATAGTAGTGAGGTGTTACATTCCGAAATTCGGCAAAAGATTCGGCACGCGGGAGCGAGGTTGAAAATGCACACGAAGATTCGGCATGTTACTTCGGAAAAAGCTCACTTTGCCGAAAATATTTTTCTGACGAGTTTTCTTGTACTTGTAGGATAGCGCTAGCGCATGATATATTCAAAGAGGTTTCTTCACTCGGTATGGCTTCCCAGGCATCTTGGGCGACATCAGCATCGTCAGCTACGTCTGATTGCTCCTCTCCACTGCCTGTCTACTCCCTTTCGCCTGGAGTGTCCTCACCGTCATCTGTGTGGCTGAAAAGCCTATGGCGATACGCATAAAATTCGACTGGGCCATGGAGTTCGTTTTTCGGAGGCAACTGATGAGGCAGGTGTGGCCCTTGACTCTTTGGGCAATCAAAGTTTGTTGGAATCAGCAAGAAAAGGAGCACGGGATAGGACGTTGCTGATGCTGGAGCTCACGAAATGAAAACACATTATGTTAGACTTGCAAAACAAACGCTGGTTCGAAAATTCTAAATTTTGATGTTCGACAAATGATCGAAGAACGCCGAACCGAAATTCGGAATGCAAAACCTCACTATTAACAACACAACGCAAACACAATCCTGTACATGAAGTACAGCAAGGAAGTTCATTACTCTCCATAGTATCTCATGCATCGTGAACAGATAAGTGTCTCCTTTTTCCTTCATGTACTTCGAAGTATATGTACGTTGAGCGAGTCTCCTGATCATGCTGTGCGTATGCCATTGTTCCTTGCTCATCCTTGTGTTACATGATCTTGTCCCGTTCATCCGACCCCCCCCCCCCCCCCCCCCCCTTCACAACATGTTGCACTATTCCCTGGTGGTTGTTTCACCTTCCTTGCACCGCTGCTGTCATGTGACCTGATCTCTTAGTGGTATTCTCAGAGAATTGTCATTGAAAAGGGTAGACTAGTGTCACAGATCCTTCGTATTGTTCAAGGAAGAAGTCATACCAATCAAAATAGCAGCAGTACCGATGCCACAATCACGTAACTCCTCTCCCCCCCCCCCCCCCCCCAAAGAACACAAAATATCCATCAAATATTCATCTTACATTTAAGTCGGCATCAACTAGCTGGGCCAACTCCTCATCTTGTTCTGCCTCCTCGGTCTCCAGAGCTGTAATAATAAGCAAACATGTAAAATTAATATAGTTAGTATACATCAACACACCTGGAAGCACATTGCATCCAACTATCAACGAATGATCTGGAGAAGAAGTATTTAACCACTACCGCCATGTACCATGTATACGTCCGTCGCAAGAGAAGAACGAAAATATGCAAATGCACTGGATGTGCATCCACAGATTTTCTCTTATAGCAACCATAGTGGACAAGGTCTGAATGAGACAGATCAAGACTAGCGCCAGATAACTGTGTAATCCACACAACCGGCGAAGCCAAGTGAATCGACAACCAATGCACACCTGGTCTACACCATGCAGAGTATATCGGAATAGAACGGCCAAGACAGCTACCTATACACCCTACACTTGCTGGGGTAACCAGTATAAACAGCACGGGGGGGGGGGGGGGGGGGGGGCTGCTTTGATTTAAGTACATACTAGATGCACTGGTACCATTACCATCAACACCACTACCACCAAATAACACCAACACCCCAACCAGTACTATTACCATCAACACCACTACCACCAAATAACACCAACACCCAACCAGTACTACTACCATCAACACCACTACCACCAAATAACACCAACACCCCAACCAGTACTACTACCATCAACACCACTACCACCAAATAACACCAACACCCCAACCAGTACCACTACCATCAACAGCACTACCACCAAATAACACCAACACCCCAACCAGTACTACT
>NC_088643.1:33457654-33517654 GCF_964019385.1 Sycon ciliatum
AAGAGGTGGTAGTTGATAAAACCCAGCAGAGTGGTGTACAACTCCAAAAATGTCAACATGATCCGGAAGTCAATGTCACTTGGCGTCTGCGAAGATATAAAATGTAATGCTTGTATTACATACTCAAGGTCATAATAATATTACAGTACGGCAACCATGAACGACACACACACACACACACACACACACACACACACACACACACACACACACACACACAGACACACACACACACACACACACGGGAAAGGGAGTGAGCGAGAGGGAGAGAGAGAGAAGAGAAGAGAGGGGAGGGGGGGGGGGGGGGAAGCACACCTGGACTGCCAACAAAAAAAGGCATCTGACTATGTGTGCTAGAAAAATAACTTAGTACTAGCATCAAGAGTGCATAAACAAGAGTATGAAACTGTGGTTATGGGTCAGTGCGCGGCGCGCTGCCTTCAAAACGTAACTTGCCTCCATCATGCTCTGAAAGCATGCACTCAAACCCTCAATTTCTGGTACGAGCTCATTCGTTTTTGCTGGATTCATTCCAGTACCTACGCGATCTCTAAATTTTGGCGCGTGAACTCCAGTTCCGCACGAAAAGTTCATTTCAAACCAGAGGGAAGGTGCAGTGTTTGATTTTCTGCAGTGCGCGGACTGCAGCTGAATGATGTAACGAAGGCAGCGCACCGCGCATCTGGCCCGTAGAAAAGAGATCACAGTTGCATACTCTTGTTTATGGACTCTTGCTCGTATGGGCAGCAGAAGATAAAGTATACTTACATGCTGGGCAAACTGATGTGGTACAACCCATGTGATCGTTTCACCCTGGATTTCTACTTGATAGTATATGCCCTTGATAGAGATGAAGACCTGCACACCCAGACAAGAAAGAAGAAGACAATCAGTTCTAACTCACATTATGCAGTATGCTAGGATAGAACACCATAAGCACAATGTTCAAAACAGAAGAACACATGGAAATGCTTCAGCCCATACTCCATAGCTCAATACCTGGTGGTTTGCAAGCAGACATTGGCAGCAGTCGCTCACACCAACCACTACACAGACGGTCAATACGGTCATTAGCACTCTGATCATATCCATCATTACCGTGCTTGCAGAGAATGTCTTATTGTTTGAAAGCTAAATGCTACAAGAGCTAGCCAGCTCTACTACCACATGAAAAAGTAGTGGAAAAACACTGTCCAACTTCGGACATCAATGGGAAGCAAGAACTGACCTTGCGGAGCCGATTGGAAGCCATAACGTAATGCATGAATTCCACTGTACAACAGCAACACATGATAACACAGATACAGGGATACATGTAACAATTACACATGGATAAGCATACTGTCGTGACCAGAGTTTGAAGGTGGAACGCATGGTGGCAAGTGGCAGATGCGTCAGCAAGTCGCATTCGCTATACATCAGCGTTGGGTCATGGTAAACTGATACCTACGTTAGTTCATACATAATAATTAGGGGTGAAAGTTGGCACTGAGATCCCGAGTTCGAGTACCGTATTATCTCTAATATAAGCACAGTCTCCAATAATAGCACGTCTCCAATAATAGAACACCTTGGGGCGGCATTCGAAAAATAAAGTGCTCAGTCTCCATTATAAGCACACTGTGTAAATTCATTATCTGTACCGGCGAAAAAACCCTGAGATGTGTGTGTCTGACATATAAATTTGGCATGGCAACATGCCTCTGAAATGAGGTTGAAATAATAATGGAACAGTCTCCAATAAAGGAACGTCTCCATTAATAGCACGGGGCGGAGGTACATTGAAAAAATAAAGGACCGTGCTTTTATTAGAGATAATACGGTACTCTGATTTTCTCCGATCGAATATTCGAGTATTCAAGTATTCTTGATAGCCTAAAAATCACACACCAACCGCCTCAAAAATCACATGATACAACCCTGATTGAACAGATTGGCAGTTCTATTCTCGGGTGTATTGGTTGGTGGGTCATTTGGGCTCTCTCTAATCATGTACAAATGTTCATCACACAGTCTGCACATCAATATCTGCCGACTGCTGCCCTGAAACTGCAGACTTCTGTAGTAAATGCATGTACCATGTATGAGCGAGTACTCTGATTTATTCCGAGTACGATTATATTTGAAAAATCCAAACGAGTATTCGAATATTCGGCATAATTGTTTCACCCCTAATAATAATTAATATTAACAAGAGTCCTCTGAGCTGTGCTGATGAGCTCTAACAGAGCGAAACAGTTGCTGTCCACAGACTTGAGTGTTATGCTCCCTAGCGTCAGCAATGTCGTCAGGTTGAGCACTCTTACCTTAGCGCGAACCCTTGCCGCTCGCCTTGTGCAACGCTCACTGCTCTTGGAGCATTTCGAGCACTCTTGGCGGGGTTTGCAGCTCTTTATAAAAATGCTTTGCTTTACGGAAACGTATTTCATTGCGAAGAGCTGCGCTTCGGTCCTCTGAGCTGTGCTGATGAGCTCTAACAGAGCGAAACAGTTGCTGTCCACAGACTTGAGTATTAACAAGAGTACATAACCTCCCAAGAGCGTGACAACTCTGCATATGGGGTCTCCGATGGCGAAAACTCACATCGCGTGTCTCAGGTATGTTTCGTACTACGTACAAACGAAGGATAGCGTATGCGCAATCCAAATATCTGCCCTGATCAAGCTGGGGATTTGCATACGCGCAGGGAGTTTCTGTGAGAGCGTTTTTTTATTACTCCACTGCTCGCTAAAAACGGGCTGGAAAAGTACAACTGCGACACTACACCACGTGATGTGAGTTTTCGCCGTCGGCGAACCCCATAGAACGGGTATCAGGAGTTGCACACTCTTGGGGGGTTATTACTCTTGATATTACTATAACTAGTATAAGCTGTATTCCACTAGCTCAGCCCTTCACGTCACGTCCATCACGTCCACACACACACGCACACACCTGTCCTGTTGACACACACACACACACGCACACACCTGTCCTGTTGACACACACAAACACGCACACACCTCAGATCTACCCATTGCGGAAGCGATGATAGCGAACAGCTATGTTAGACATAGCAACTTGTGCTGGGATTACACCATTCAACAGCTTGTAAGGCTGATGAATTGACCGCCACTATTTTTTAGCCTGGTCTACACTACAAAGCTGATTGAAGCACACACACACACACACACACACACACACGCACGCACGCACACACACACACAACCAGCGCATCTCGTTTTACAGCACTACTACTGACCTGATAGACGACGACATTTCTGTACAACTTTCCGCTGCAAGCGAAAACAGGAAACAGTTCAAAACGACTCTCGGCTTCCCTTCCAGCAAGTACATGTAAACTCTTACCCCATGGATGTCCACCAACTACAACTACAAGCAGCAAGGCTTGCAGCACAGAATGCTTAGCAGCAGAACACGTCTATCCAAACACAACAGAGGAATACATCTATCTGAGCATAGCGCGCACATACAAGAATGCTGAAGCATATACAAAGGTGTTATTGAAAGTGTGCAGCAAACCTATCACTAGGTAACACAGCGTGGCAATGTTGTCGCCCTACCTTGACACGGTTCTCCTGTGGCAGTGTGGCGAAAAGAAAGACCATTGACAAGCAGTCATCCATGTCACGGAGTGCATCCACAAACGTAGGGTAGCTGTACACAAGGTGCAAAACCACAAACAGATAACTGTTATCCAATGTGACTAGGGATGTGACAAAGAGGGAAGGAGCTAGTTTGCACCAAACAGCTCTCTCTCTCTCTCTCTCTCTCTCTCTCTCTCTCTCTCTCTCACACACACACACACACACACACACACACACACACACACACACACACACACACACACACACACACACACACACACACACACACACACACACACACAAGCTCACATGTCATCGCACTAGGTCAGTCAACAGAAGAGCTATGTTACAAAAGAAGAAAACGTAACCACATTTACGGTGAGAACAAGGAGCAATAAGTTATCAACAAGCCCCCCCCCCCCCCCCCCGCACCACACCCAGACACCCACACAAAAAGAAAGCAAAGTTGCCCAGTAAAATAGAGAATGTACGATATGTAAAGCAGTGTTGAAAGCAGTGCTGTGAAGAAAGGGTGTGAAGTAGGGCTGTAAAGCAGGGCATTGACGCAGAGTTGTGAAGCAGGGCTGTGAAACAGAGCTATGAAGCAGGGCTTTGAAGCGGAGCTGTGAAGGAGAGCTTGCAGGTGAATCACGCTTGTTCTTAGTCACGTGATCACCTCGCACTTTTCAGACGTTCAAACTTTCCTAATTTCTTTCAATATTTTGTGCAACTGCTTCTATAAAGCATGCGCACGCTGCCATTTTTCTCTCTCCTTTTTTTCCTTTTCATTACTTCTGTCATTCTGGTTTCGTTGTGTCATAGTAAGACTTGTTTGAGAACACGTACATGTAAATCTAAAGTTAGAGGCAGCTCAAACCTCTACAAGAATAAGCACTACCGCAACATACATGTACATACACTTACCGCTCACGGACGATGTGATCCAAGGGCATCACTGGCTCATTGGACGACAGTCTCTCAGCTTGCTCTAAGTCATCACGGCCCATAGCTCTGCGCAGTCGCTTTACAAACACTTTGAAGTTGCGCATCTTGGCAAGGACAGGTTCATGTGCAAGAAACTGTATGTCCTTGGTTAGGTAGTAGGTCTTTCCTGCACCACCAACCTTCTTCTTGTGCTTCGGCTCGACCGGAAATATACCTTTTAGTATACATAGTCGCCTGCATGCAGGTGGAGAGCAAAGCAAGGAGAGCAGTAAAACATACAATACACTTGACATGTGTGAAATGTGTCTAATTCAATAGGAGTAAATAGGGCTGAAACAAATATCCCCAATATTCTGGCAACAGCCCTGCCAAAGCCAAGTGTAGCCGCTTCAACCAGCGTGCAGCGTGTCGACTCCAGGAAGGGAGCAGACAACAACCAGCGTTCACCGCAGTACTTGGCTACTACAACAGTGCCAAGTTGCACGGACACCGACCAGGAGCGCAGTGGATCAGGTAGCGCTGACTAACACTATCCCGAGTAAGTGTGAACCCAACCAGCGTGATTCACACAACCCATCAGCTGAGAAAAATGATAGTGCAATAACTACACATCTTATCATGTCCCCTGCTTGCCTGAATGCAGTATGTAAGAATATTCCAGAGCACTTCAAGAGCCCGTTCCAACCTTTGCCGAAGGTCCACAACAAATTTAGCGGTTCCATGCACATGCACAAGCTCTGCTTCAGGCAGTAAACCAATCGTGTGGAAGACACAATTCATGACCAAAAACTCCAAAATGCTACGAAGACTGCTGGTATTACCTGCGCAACCTGTGCCCGTGTAAATAGTAGGACATCAACGTTACCGTGGTGGCGAACTTCACCATCCAGACCTTGTGATTTTCCAACACTACATATTGTGCAAAGCCTCGCACCTAGACCTGAATCGTTTGACAAACCTGAGTTTCTTGCTCAGAGGTGTGCGGCAAGATCAATATACTTGAACCACTCTGTTTCAATAGTTTCCATCCGCTGTGTTAAGCCCGTATGCTTTGTCATCGTTGTTGTGTTTTACGCGCACCAGATCAAGGCGGCGACCAGCATGCATCCGGTAAGCTGTGCGCCATAACGTCGCTAGCACTGTGCAATGGTAGCTTGTGGGTTGGCACCGGCACGGGTGTGATCCTTCAGCTGGCGATCAACACCGTCTTGGACACGACGTCGCTACAGATGGCGCTGGGTGCACCGATTCAAGCGCGGGCGCACAGCAAATGCCACCTAGATGTGCTAGAGGCTGTTTACATTGCCAAGCTACAGCCTGAGCTTTGTAGACAGAAGGAATTTGTCAGGAAGCTAGTGCTATTTTGACTTCCCACCTCCCCGTTATAGTTCTTGTACTCTTTGGCGCAACTCACATGATCATTCAGCCTGTGTACGTTTCATCACAATTTTTCCGCCAATATGCTGTATAAATTGACATCGTTGTGCTTCGTCACATTATCACCATGGACTGATTTGAGAAGTAATGGTACGAAAGGCCTCATCAGATTTTCAACTGGCTTCGTCTCTTCGTGTGCTGATATTTTCCCTCTGACTAAGTCTCTATTATAAACTATAATAAAGAATATTTAACTCGGATGGTGAGCCAAATAAATTAAGCTGACTGTATAAGATCTGGTTACGTTGGTGGACAGTTAGTCATAACTCGTAACATTTTGTCCTTCTTTTCACAATAATATAATAAAGAAAAGTGGCAATTGGACATACTCAGTAACAGTCCAACAAACACCTACCCACCTATCCTCACCCAGGAATTAATTTTAACCCTTATCCGATTGGCCAGTCAAATATCGACGACTATCCGTCGATGACTTGAACAAGATGAGTCTCACTCATTTTTGATTGAATCTGCATAATTTTGATCTCAAAAGAAGCAGGAAAGACCCACCATTCATTTGCAAAAACACGGGAGCGTCTCAGCATGTTCCAAAAAGAAGTTATTGGGGCATGTTTGATTGGTTGGATCCGGATCCAGATCGATCGAGTGGATCCTTTGGGTGCAATCAAACGCTGCCCTTCATCGAATCTGGAATTTTAGTGATTTTCGAGGGTTTCCATGAGAGAAAGCAACGATTTCCGCACCCGCCATTTTTTACACGTATCACATACAGAGTACGATTTTGGCAAAAAAGAATCCGGTGGATCCGGTCAACTCTGCTCCGCAAGGTGGGTTGACCGGGTCCAAATACAAAGGATTCGAATCCGGATTCGACCAATCGAAAGGGTGCGAATCCAGTGGATCTGGTTGATGTGTATCCGGATACTACCAATCGAACATGCCCTAAGTCTCTGAAGGAGGTCTGTTTTCACATCGCATATGAAACAAGTTTCCACATGGTGTAACTTTGGCAATGATTATGTTGCCCGTGCTACTGCTAGTGATGCACGCGCAGGTACCGTAGACCTACCAGTGATGCTGAAAAAGAGGGCGCCCGACGTGATAGACTGATAGTGCACTTACCTGCATGGGCTGCGATCACACAGCTAAAATGAATGGGCATGACATGGCTAAAAAGTTCATTTCAAGATCGAGGTGATTCCGCGGACGGTAATCAACCGACCTCGCAACAATCGTGTATTCTTTGCCAACTTAATCGGACTGCGCTGGTGGTGAAGTAGAACTCATCCAGAGCTAGCAGACGACAAGCATAGCAGCTCTTGTCCTGTGGAGAAAGTCAAAGCGTTTGAGAGAAGGCGCGACCAACTTACATCCTTCCTGGAATAAATTCGGAACGATATTTTTTTCGTCCATTGACTTCAGCGATGATGAGGCCTCCAGTTCCGCTTGAAACTCCCAGTCCAACTGTCCTGGAACGTTACTCTAGACTTCAGACTATCATCCTGTGCAGTAATTTTCATATGGTTTGGCTTTTGGAGTTGTCAGTAACAAGTGACAAGTCACTAGTCAAACTGCGACAATTTCGATGACGCGGAGGAAGTATAAAAGATTGATAATTACAAATTATAGTAGAGAGGTTCCGCATAACGTAATTACATTAGTAAAAACGTAGTCGATCTACGGAAAGTCTTCCGTAAACTGCATGCGGATCTGTGTTCCGCCATGCGGAGTTTTCAAATCACGTAGCTGCCCTTGAAAACTTCGAACGCGGCAGTGTACGACCGGATCGACCTGGGGAGTGAGTCATAATGTGTACCCCAATCCACTTACGGAGCACCTACGTTATCAGAGCCCTATCTACGTACTCTACGTAGACAACTTTCCGTAAGTGGAGTGCAAACTCGCGAATTCACGGGTTTTCCCGCCCACTAACGTAAAGTTGCTCAACTTTACGTAGCGCGGAACCTCTCTATTGACGGCCCCTTTTAATATTTATCTGACATACACTGACCTGAAATCAGGTAATGTAAGCTGAAGTTTTTTTAGTGCTTGATTCCTGGAGATGTAGGCAACGGCTGCCCCACTCTGCCCCTGGAGAAGGAAAGAATAGCAGTTCCAAAGAAAAAAGAAAAACATATAAAGGGATCTTGACTCATCTGAGCCCACCTTAGTCAACACTGTTCACATCAGTTCAGAACTGACTGACGACAAAGAAATGTTCGTGGACGTAATACGTGGGTACACAAAGTACCAATGTTCAAAGATGATCCTATATTGAGTTTCATAAGCAAATTCACAATGTTCATATTCTGCTGCAAGCGGTAACACATGATGTTTGTATTTGTTCGTGTGTGTGTGTGTGTGTGCCCTGCCCTGCCGCTTACATCGTCAACGTGGAAGAACTGCTAATGGAGTCCTGGTCGGATTTCGGATGCCCACACTCCTTTTGCTTGGTGGATTCTTTCGTGGACAGTGTTTTTTTTGTGACGTGAAATTTGCAGTTTTTTTCTTTCCTGTTCGTTTTCAGTCGTTGTCACTGTAGCTGTCAGGTTGTTGTTACAGTACATCAGTCGTCCGTTCTACTCCATTGTTTCATCTGTTTTTGCCAGTTCTGCTACCTGATTCTCTGTATTTGCCACTGCCCCTCATAGTGCCTATGCTTGGGTGGAGGGCGGCATGACCTGTCTAGGGTAGCTGTATCATAGTAGTAGTAGTAGTAGTAGTAGTAGTAGTAGTAGTAGTAGTAGTAGTAGTAGTGTGTGTGTGTGTGTGTGTGTGTATGAGAGTGTGTGTGTGTGTGTGTGTGTGTGTGTGTGTGTGTGTGTGTGTGTGTGTGTGTGTGTGTGTGTGTGTGTGTGTGTGTGTGTGTGTGTGTGTGTGTGTGTGTGTGTCTATGCGTGTGTGCAAGCAAGTGTAGGGTGTGCATAGGTAACTGTCTTGGCCGTTTTATGCCGATGCACTCCGTGTGGTGTAGACCAGGTGTGCTTTGGTGGTCGATTCACATGGCTCCGCAGGTTGTGTGGATTGGGCAGTTATCTGGCGCTAGTCTTGATCTGTCTCACTCAGATATTATCCGCTATCGTTGCTATAAGAGAAAATCTGTGGGTGCACATCCAGTGCATTTGCAGGCTTCTCTTACGACGGACGTATGCACGGTACATGGTGTGTGTGCATGTGCGTGTGGATGTGTAGTGTGGTGGTGGTGGTGGTATCCGTGTGTGTAAGCCCCTCATCTGTGGCACTTGTGCGTGCAGTTTTCGTCGGCCACAGGATATTGCGAGGCACAAATGTAACGCTGTTCGCGCGGCCCGTGCGTGCTGAGTCTGGCGTTCCCTGCCCGGTGTACAACACGTCTCCTGGTCTGCCCCTTATGGGGCTACATAGCCAGTCATGGCAATGGAAGAAGGAAGGAAGGTATGTGTGTGTGTGTATGTGTGTGTGTGTGTATGTGTGTGTGTATACATGTCCGTGTGTGCAGAGATGCACCTGGCAGAAGGATAATCAAACCTGCCAGGGAACCCTCTCCTCCCCAGATCTACAACTAATATGATGCATGGGCTGCTCGAGTGGTGTTTATTGGTGCAACCAGAGCAGCGTGACTATGCATGCCCTTGTCTGAATCTTTAGCCACATGCTACCACATAGTAAGACAAAAAAAGGGTGAGAAGCAAAGGTCAGATGCTTTCAATTCTGCTCCATTACACTTCTGAGAAAATAGATCCATCAATTACTAGCATCAAGGTTATGTATTCTTGCTGGCATGTCACTCCACAGCCTCGGACACCAGGTACCTGGTACAATATCAGAATCTATACTAGAAACACCACATACAGGGGAGTGCCAAACAACTTCGAGCCTATTGTACTGCCTATACCTAGCGAGGCCAATTCTTCGTGTACCTGTTACAATCATGAGGAATGTGTCTATCGTAGGCTGCAAAATAATAATAAAGGCTACTTCGACAATGTCTTGTCATTCCAACTGGTACGACCCTCAAGCTACGCCATTACAACTTCATCCTTAATCAGGCATAGGAGTCCTAGCTGACTCAGTCACTGTGTAAATCTCTGTGACTGTTCTCAGGCTACAAAATGACATGACTGCGCCGTGACTTTGAAAAAATTAATGGAGAATTCACTACCCATGCGAATTTTCAGGAATGATCACAAACGTACCTTCTTCCTCTCGCGTCCCATGACGTCCACGGACGAACTACTCTTCGACCTTCACCTTCTCCACCATGTACCGACCAAACTAATAAATCAGTGGATTGGAAATCTGCCAGTGAACTTCTGACCAAACAACAAGCGAAATCAAACAAGTCCTGGCCACATGTACTGCACGTTGACGCTGCACACCACATTGGGTCTTTTTTTGTCGTCAAAATGTGTTGGAGAAGTTTTGAAGAAAGTTGCTCTGCAGTCGCCATTATAGTCATGACAACGATGATTGTGCGGCAATGACATCATCAGTAAGCGGTCATAATAATTATTATAGATTTTAGGTCAAGATAAGAGTCCATCATAAACACTCTTTACTTGATTTTATGCTCATTTACAAAAGTTATACTGTCATGATTTAGGGCGCGTTCGAATTGTCACTCTTTGACTTTTCGAGGAGTTTCGTTTTTCTGAAGAGGTGGCCTTATTGGCCTCTTCAGAAAAACGAAGCTCCTCGAAACTCCACAACCTCATCCGATGGGAGAGGTGGATTGGAGTACTCTTGCTGTAAGTATTAGCAAGAGTACATTGGGTTTATGTACTCTTGGTATTAGCAAGAGTGCATAAAAGCAAGAGTGTTTATGGACTCTTGGTATTACTTTTTTTATTTTTATATTAGTTCCGAAGAGTTTGGAATAGCTACGTCACGTAGTACGTGGAGATGGTCGATCTGATCGGCGTCATCATCGCCATGACAATTCCACTGAAAAACTCTAAAATGATAGAAACCGTTCTAATCGGGTAATGCCAGTACCGTAAAGTACCGCCAGAGCGCCCCGTCTCGCGAGACACTTCAACTAACCGGCTCTTTTAAAAAATTGAGACCACAATGGACTCTTGATTAGCGGCCTAGCCCAAATTTGCTCGGGGTGCTTCGATATTTTGCCGGCAAATTTTGCCCGAGCACTTTCCGTATTTTGCTTGGCATTGCCTTTCGTTTTCGATATTTTGCTCCATTTTGCTCCTGCTTTGTGGCAAAAATGGCTTCGAATGAACCGTCTACTTTGGTAAAAGTCGATGGTGACTCTGATGAGGAAAGCAAAACTTATAATGGTGTCAGTATTCCGGATTTTGTAGCATGGCAGATTTCAAATTTATGTACCCCTGACAACCTGCACGAGCTATTTCAGCACGAAGTTGGCCCAATGAAACCAAAGAAATTTGAATAAAATTGCCAAAATACACCCGGATCCTCTGTTAATTCGATATTTTGCTTGGAATTTGCCAGCAATTTCTTTTCGTGGGAAATTTCGATATTTTGCTGGAAGAATTGCTGGCAAACAGCAAATTTGGGCTAGGCCTACTCTTAATACCGGGCCATGTACTCCAAGACTCATAGTCCGACTATGAGTCTTGGAGTACATGGCCCGGTATTAAGAGTAGGCCTAGCCCAAATTTGCTGTTTGCCAGCAATTCTTCCAGCAAAATATCGAAATTTCCCACGAAAAGAAATTGCTGGCAAATTCCAAGCAAAATATCGAATTAACAGAGGCTGCTGACTCAGTTATTTAAGTATAAATTATTTCAAGTATACAAGATCAAGAGTTTAACTCTTGGTAATCAGTTAGACTCGGGTGGAGAGCCAAGCCAGGGTTGGTTCAGAGTCGGTAAAGAAGAAAGAGGACCAAAGAGCCGCGGACAAGTTACGCTATACTATCCACTACTGAACACCACCAATCACTACTAAAGAGTTGGTGGACAAGCCATAGGTTAGTCCGTCGGTTATCCGGATATTTTTGTGGAATAGAGATGTGTGCGGTTAAGCGAGGTCTGACTGTATGCCAGTATACCATGGTATACATACATAACCACGCGGGTTATGTATCATAGTGTTGGTTGTATGTACTGTGGTACCGGTACCTCTTGATGACCACGTGACAGGGGTAGGTAGCCGAGTACACTGTATTGGCAAGAGTATTCAATTTTAATTTTACTCTTCGTATTGGATATACACAACTGGGTATACACGTCAGGGAGTTGATACCCCCCCCCCCCCCCCCTGTTTATACAACTCACTGCTGGTATACAATGTACACCAGGGAAACTATGTCACAAGCAGTCCCGGAGCAAAACCCACATCATGTGGGTTTTGCTCCGGGGCTGCTTGTTCGGTCTCCCTTCAGGGCTTGGGGTAGAGCCGATGTATGCATACTGGCATCGTTGGACTGGGCCAGGCTAGCATGGCATGACTGCATGGATCGTGATCATGAGTTTCATAGACCATAGGTCGGACCAAGCAGAACTTCCAAATCTGGGTCGAAACGTACATTGTTTGGGGTACTATGGTGTTGTTTCGTCTCCCTAAATCAGGGAGTCGTAAGGGTACTAGTATTTACGACTCCCTGCCCTAAATGCTATATCAATACAGAAAAATATTGTACCGACTTAAGCCAGTATTTCCAAGTGATATCGGGAAAAACCCATGGGCAATGTCAAGAAGAAAATGGCAAGACTTGTCGTGTGGAATAGTATAGACCTGCTCTTGTAAACTGATATTATTATGGAGCACAGAAATAAGTTAGTTGAACGTAATTCATCTGCCCTGGACTGTTCTGTACGCAGTAGTGCAGTGTCACTACTGTACAGTCAACTTCGCTAATACCGACTGCGGATAAACGACAATTCGCGAATAACGACAGAATTTCCATGCCCAGAGCAAAGTCCCTATTACCTGTATACAAATAATGAGACTTCAGGTAAAAGGACACTTCGCGAATAAGGACACTTTTCTGATGCCCCGCCGAGTGTGGTTACAGTCAGACCTCGCTTATCCGGTCTTCTTTTATCCGGATCCCTCGCCATCCGGAAGAAAATTGTTGGTTACCGATTTACAGCATTTGCCATGCATACACACAGTATGTGTGTTCGATTATCCGGTTCCCTCGCCTATCCGGATATTTTTGTGGAAAACGGATGTGTGCGGTTATGCGAGGTGCGACTGTATAAGCGAAGTTGACTGTACTGCACTATTAGATACCGACATAGCAGCATAGTTGCAAGCATAGCACAGACTCACGGTGCAATCCAGTAAAACCTGGTGTAAGCGACCTCTGCTTTTAGCGACCACCTGCTCTTAACGACCGTTTTTCCATGCGCAGACAGTTCTACAGTCTACACACACTGTGGGACCTGGTTCTAAAGACCACCTGGCTTTAACGACCGCTTTTTCTTGCACCCCGTGGGGTGGTCACTTAAACCAGGTTTTTCTGTACATGCACGAGTAACTTATAAAATATGTTTCAACAATAAACAGCCTCACACACACAATACTAGAGCAATGAGACATTCTGCACTGTAGCAGCAGCAGCAGCCATGTACCGCAAAATGAGTAAGTAAAATATACCACCAACCAACGTAGTCATGGACTTCTCCAGCCTAACGAAGAAGCAGTCTAATAGCTAGTTGTGCAGGAGGTGCGGCAAAGACAGCATTTCAAAATAGCTTCCAAACCACATGCCTAGTGTCTAAATAATTGGAATAGGTAACCTACAAAGTTTCTAAACTCATCGGTTAAAAACTACTAAAAACAGGGCAGTAGGGAAACTAGTCATTGGCTGTTGCCAGGTAACATAGCTCACCTCCAACAGAGAATACAGCGTGACGGTGCTTTAGTCTCTTCCAGCTCTGTACGAGGCTGGATTTATCAGCTGTGTCGATGGCATTGTGACAGAGTCGCAGTTGGCCGAGTCCGCCGCCAACCTGCGATGTCAGGGGAAGACCCCGAGCAGCAGCAGCAGCGGTAGCGGTAGCAGCTGAGTGTGCGGACACAAGGTGACTATCACTATCAGTGGAAAGTGAAAGCAGACTGAACGAGAGCGGCGAAGCAACTCCGCATGATGACATATCCAGCTGCAGGGCTGGGCCAGTGGCAGGGATAGGCTGCTGCAATGCTAGCAGAGCTAAGGCAGTGCATGTACTCGTCCCAAGCATACCATTGCCTGCCAGCGACAACCACCTCAGAGTGCTTGATAAGACACATCTAAGCAAGTAGAAACATAGAAAAGGATGACAATAGAGCTGCATGAGTGTGAGTGTGAGTGAACACAAACCAGCAGTGATACATGCTCTAACAAACCAAGGAGGAATGACCGTCACTGGAACAGCACACGCGCGCACACTCATACTCCTGCCCATCGCTGAATCCATGATAGCAAACACACTATGTTAGGGGTCGTCGCAAAAGTTTTTCGTCGTCCCTGAAACGAACATCGTTCATTTCGTACTCGGACCCCCTCCCCTCCCTCTGAAACGAACACAGCTTGCTAAGCTAGACGACGAAAATCGCATGCATGTACATGCCAAATGCACAGGTCGGTTGACTTGCGATTTTGGCTCGCACCTCCTCCCCCCAAACAAATCATGTTCGTTTCAGGGACGACAAAAAACTTTTGCAATGACCCCTTAGACATAGCAACTTGTGCTGGGGTTACACGAACGCACAATCGCCTGCCTGCCCGCGCGCGCGCGCACACACACACACACACACACACACAATCATGCACACCTTCAGAGTTTGTAGCTCTCACCAAAGAGGGTATTGGACACGTGCCATGCGGTCACCGTACATTGTATTGAGTGGCACACAGCTTCACTGATTTGCACCACACATCTTCGTGCCATTCAATAGAATAAGGATTATGCACGTAACCAGACCACAACGTTGTGGAGTACATGTGCTCTGTATACATCGTGCCATAGCTCACTCGCTCCGACAACTACGCCAGTTTAAGACACACTGTGCAATGGAGCATGCAGCCAAAACACACACAGACGTAGACTATAGCTTCTGTAAACACAGCAGGTGTGGTACCAGGGTTTAATACTCGGATATTTTCCATCAAATCTAGCCCACGTAACCCACTGAAAAGTCGAAGAGAGAACTGATTCACAACCAACCTTTCCAGTGACTCCCTTGCTTGCCAAGAGATGAGATTAGCTGACAGATCAAGTTCTCGCAATTGGTTGACCGGTCGCATCATTAGCTGTATGTCGTCGTTGGATAGTGAGCATGATGCAAGGTGCAGCGAGCGGAGTGCACATCCTGGCTGTGTGTTGACACATCAGTTTCAAATCGTGAACATATACACACAATACACGGCACAGGCACAGGCACAGTTAAGCCGAGATTAGCACACACCGGCAGTACCTCAGAGATCAGCCTGGTCAGAAGGATGATACTGTTAAACAACGGGTAACATGACACCAAGCATCTCAGATCAAAAACAAAAGATGTGGGTTCCCAAGAATGCTACATCTACACAGTACCTAATTGACAACAAAATAATTCCAACGAATAATTCAGGGTAGGTACCATGTTGAATGTGAAAGGTCAATCAAAACGCGTGCCCAGCCATACAGCCATGGAGGGCCAGTCCAGAAAGATGGGTTCAAAATGTTTCGGTAATACATGTGGTGAAGTATGTAAGAGTGGCGAGGCTTCTTGCAGCTTGACATCAGGCAAAATGGTCAGAGCAGACCTACTTTTTCCACAAGTACACTGCAATCACCAACATCATTATACTGTACCACCAAGTACATTTATGTACCTGTATTTATTTATTCATAAAGTTCGGCAGCATTAAGGTTTGCAATGGTACACACAGTGTACACAGTGTACACAGTGTACACAGTGTGCAAGCTTACATGCATGCATGCAGTAATACATGCATGCAAGCAGTAATACATGCATGCAGTAATACATGCATGCAGTAATAATAGTATAATGACGTCCTAAATCTGCTGAACGAGTTCGATGATCGCAGTGTAAGCAGGGAAGAGCGGGTCTGCTCAAATCCCGTTGCCGCCTTACTGAAGTACATGCATGTGAGGATAGCTCTAACACGATTGTGATCAAAAGGCTGATACCTTTGCCAAGTAGGATGCAAAAAGCATGCCAACACAGCCCGGTATAGATGGTGTAATGGACGCTACCAGGCTAAGGTCCTCCATGCTGTCATGTACAATGGAACTCATCAGGCATTCTAAGTCTGCCACCGACAAGGAATTATGGCCGAGGTCCAGCTTCACTAGTGGATGTCTACAACCTGCACATCATAACACAACACAGACATGATGATAGGGTGAATGTGCAAACACAACACAGACATGATGATAGGGTGAATGTGCAAACACAACACAGACATGATGATAGGGTGAATGTGCAAACACAACACAGACATGATGATAGGGTGAATGTGCAAACACAACACAGACATGATGATAGGGTGAATGTGCAAACACAACACAGACATGATAGGGTGAATGTGCAAAGCTCACGTAACACAACACAGACATGATAGGGTCAATGTGCAAAGCTCGCGCCCCTTCTTGCACCTTCTCTGACTTTCACACTTAGAGCGGAATAAGAGTGTTTCACTATTACCAAGATTCAATGGCGATCGGGCCAGCCAGTAACTCTGAGCTCCGCCGAGGTAACCTAACGAGGTCAACCCAGCTAGCCATCTTATTGAGTAGGTATAGAGTGACGTGAACAATAAACATATAAAAGAAATAAAAAAATTATAGAAAAGAAAAAGGACCAAGGAACTACAAGTTACGCTATAATCGTGAGGTTCTGGCACACGGTACTACGTACCAAACTCCGTGTCAACTGCAGTGAAGTTTGACACGGATTTTTCGTACGTTGCGCCGGTTCTGCTGTGCGTAGCATGCCTGTAGCATGCTCGAACTCCCCGCCACATGTACTCTGTCCGCTCAGCTTTCACACGGAGACCAGTCCGTGTGAAGCATGCTTCACACTGAAAACGGTATGAAAACATCCGTGTGAAACTTGATCTCGTACCGCGGTGAGGTTTCCATACGTACTTCGGTACGTTTTACCGTGTGGCACAGGCGCGTACGCAGGGTCACCTCTAGGGGGGTTTCCAAACGAATCGCAAACATGGCTAGCATTTTACCGTTCACGCTATTTTCGAAGTTCGGCCTGTACCATTTTTGTGTGTGTGTGTGTAGACATGGCATTTTACCGTTCACGCTAGATCCAACGGTACTCGTACCCAACACCCAAAATACCGTCGGTTTGGTACCGTTTCGACGATAGAAAGCTCTGTTTAGCGGGAGAACGAAACGGTAAGATTCCAACTAGGGTTACGTCACAAGTCGATCGTTGCATCGGGAGTTAGGACTCACAAGCCGAACTGCTAACCGTGTCTCGAAAACACACAAGAAACAGTGGACTCGCCCTCTATACGCCGACCGTCGAAAATAGCGTGAACAGTAAAATGCTAACCATGTCTAATGACTCGTTTTAACCCTTTCTAAAGAGCCCTAGGAATTTTTCAAAATTATGCATTTTTTCGTGTTCTTTGGATCATGACTTCAGTTCTACTCACTCAATCTTCATTATCTTAGGCTTCCTGGAAGTGGAAAGGTACCAGGGAGAGAGTGAGGTCGACCATGATAGCCAGGACACAGTACAGCCATGTACATATCCAGCGCTATATGCTATAGCGGTAGAGTGCGGCGGTGGGAAAAAAATGCCCCAAACTGGGCCAAACGCGTCCTGCTCCAGCGATTTCGTTTTTCTTGATCGCAGAGTTTCGATTTTTGCTGTGTACTCTTAAAAATATGAGCCAGCACAAGCGAAAAGGGACCTTATCCGTTTTTTGGGCATTTTGAGTTAGCAACGGATTCTTGTAGCCAGAGAACGTATGAATCAGATAAAAAAAACCGAATGAAAATCCATCAACATATAGCAAAGTTACGGACGTTTAAATCAACACTGTTTTCACCAAAACATCGCACATATTCACGAATAATCTTTGAAATGCGTAAATTGCAATAATTTGGCCATAGAAGCCTTACAGAAGCATTCGAGTCACCAGCGGAAGGGCTGGAGGATACAGTATACACACACTACTGGGCAGTTGGCATAAGTTTCACTGTGATGGAATTTATAGTGCCAAGCGTGACGTCTGATGGGCCATCACGTCCTTCCGTACCACGCAGGCACGCCGCATTTTAGATCTAACAACAAGAATAATAGAATGTTCTGAGGCATGTAGCTTTGACACAGCACGAGACTCTAGCAATTATCAGGCTCAAAACGTGTGTTGCACTACGCAAGTTTGTCATTCCTCCGGCACAGGCGGACACAGCTCATCCTTGTACGGGTCTGCCACAAACGGCCGGATATCCTTGAACAAGTACTTCTGGCGTTCTTGTGACAGACCTGCTGGGGGCAACACTTGGGGAAGGCCTGCTGCTCTCACCTGCTCAGGTGTGGTCTTCAACAGCTGAACATGGTCAGTCAGCTGATGCATGCAGTCGTCTTCTGCTCCTCACTCCCAGCCGCCATCACATTGCGCCGCAAGTCCTCGCACACCGGGCAAACATCCATGCGAGCCGTCATGAACTTAATATGCGGCTATGCCTGGTGCCAGATGGAGCGACAAGGATACAGACTTCTTACCCTCCTTGTGGCAGCAGTCGCAGAAGTCTGCACGCACGGACTTGTACGTTTGTGACGCTGGAAGGAAGATAGGTGGCGTGTCGTCTCTGCCAAGGAGTGGCGCAGGATGTGGAATTCCAAACACTTCCGCGTGCCGAGTGACAACAGCAAACTCCAGGACATTGTGTGGCCGTTTGCCTGTGTTGCCGTGCACTAGTGGCACAAGCCCATTCTTCTCCAGGTGGCTTCTGTACCGTTTCAGCCTCTTGCTAGACAGTGCGTACACGTGACGGAACGCACCCACACAAACAGTCAGTCCTTGGAATTTGTAGGTAAAACGCTCCCTCTTGCGCTTCTCTCCACTCTCAAAAACTGTTTCAGGATTACTCAAAGCTTCAAGAAGGCCCAGGACCACCAGCTCGCTCTCGTGCGACTCCATTTCTCTCATGTTCAGGATCGACGTCTCGATGTCAGCTGGGTCAAATTGCTGCAAGCAATTTTTTTAACATCCGCAGTTCTCTTTTTGACGAACAGTGTCGTCCTCCTCTGCCGGCGCAACGGTCGCTTCACAAGCTGCTGCGGAGCTAGCCTGCGGAGGTTTGGGCTCTGCCTTTCCGACATACAGCTCTGCTGCTGCGTCGACATCCACTCGCTGCTGAAGAAAGTGTCGCCGTCGTCAGGTTGAACCGAACGTCACTGGCGTCCGACTCATTTTCCTCACCAAAAACTTCAGCCTCATCTCTTCCAGGAGAGATTTCAGCGCTTCGTTCACGGTGAAACATTTACGATGGCTCATAGTGAACAGCTACGCCGACCCAAGGACTTAGCAGAAAGCGAAGACGGCAAGACAACTGCGCTGAAACTGCGAAAGCAACTCTTTGTCTTTCCGCTTGCGCGTGCGATTTTATTCAGCGGAGGTGTCGACGTGTCACCTGGTCACGGTCGATCGATTTTGATCGCCGATCGGTGGTAGAGTCTACGTGGGTCGATTTAGCCAGGGTTTTCTTCTACAGGAGCTGTAGGATACTGGCTCTCCAATACAAAGAATGACTGAGCTCCAAAGAAGTCGCGTATCGCCAAAAAACGAACAGTTTCAAGTTCGATCCGAACGTGACAGCTGAGAATCAGCTGATTCACTTCAAGTGCGGTTTTCTCAAAATCACGTGCAGCAGGATAAGGTCCCTTTTCGCTTGCGCCGGCTCATATCACAAGTGAAGCCCCTACAAATTTGAGCAAGTCAGCGTGACGAAAGTCTCAAATTCTCGATACTCGAGTCGCACTGCGTGCTTTTGAAATTGCGAGATCGCGGCTCAACTTACGAACGGTTTATCTCAAGAGACATTGCTCGCAGCGCGTTGCAAATTGTTTCAACCGACAGCTGAGAGTTTTCTATTCGACCTGGATATTTGGATCGTTGGATTTGAGCGAAATTTGACTGAGGTGCGATCTGTTGAAGTTTTGCATTCTTGCCAGATCGATCGTGCGCCCTACCAAAATATGCCCAAAAACGTTGCTCGTTTGGAACATTTTTTGGGGGGGGGGGGTTCCGGGCAACAGGACCCCCCCCCCCCCCTGCGTACGCGCCTGTGGCAGAACCTCACTCATGTCCACTAACACCACCAGTTACTTTACAATCAGCTAATGCGATAACATTGCACGGCACTGACCGACGGTACTGGCGTTCTACACCTAACTGGCTGACAGCTCTAGCACATCTTGGATGCGCACTCCAACAGCCTTCCAACTTGGAAGGTTCTAAGTTATAATTATGATAACATAATTCTGCGGGATAGCACTGAGCCACTGACATAGAGTACCCCCACTCTGGGGGTTATGAACCCTTGGCAGGACATAGAGTAACCCCCACTCTGGGGGTTATGTACCCTTGGTAGTACATAGAGTACCCCACTCTGGGGGTTATGTACCCTTGGCAGGACTTAGAGTGCCCCCACTCTGGGAATTATGTACCCTTGGCAGGACATAGAGTGCCCCCACTCTGGGGATTATGTACCCTTGGCAGGACATAGAGTACCCGGGTCTACTGGACAAGCTGATGTACAATATGGAAACACATGGACACATCTTACAAGGAATAGGGAGGCAAAGGATTGAACCAGCACTTACCAAACCAGTTAAATAGCGATGGCTGAACTAGCGGACACACAAAGCTTCCCGAGAGACACAGTGTGTGAAGGTGCAGCTTGGACAGAAGGGGCGAGAGAACACGGCCACTGGATGAACAGAACACATTGAAGCCAAGGTGCAGGCTCTCTAAAGCACAGGGCTGGGACAACGCTGACGATGATGATGAGGTGATAGACTGCTGGCTTGGAGCAGAGGAGGTAGTGTAGCTGCTGGCACTCATCTGGTTACACTTGCCTATGCTTTGTGCCATTTCCGCCAGAGCAGCAGTTGTGAGCGCATTCGAACCAACGTCCAGATGAAGAAGACCAGGAAGATAGGATAGGTGCTGGCAGAGTGCAAACACACCGGCATCGCCAAGCCCAATTCCAGAAAGATCTAAGTGCGCCAGACTGCTAGTGCCACGTAGCGACTGGAACAAAAACTCGACCTGCGCCGTTGGCAAGGCGCAATCAGCAAAACAGAGTCTGGTCGGGTTACCTCCGTAGGTACTGGATGATTTCAGTTTGGACAGTACCACATCGTGGCAATCTGACACAAAAAATATCACATTCACACAAACCCACATGAACACACACACACACACACGCGCGTGCGCGTGCCCACACACGCCCACACACACACACACATGTACACAAATGTACACATATGTACACACAGTAAGACTATGCCTGCAGCTGCAGAAAAAGTGCTCAACATCCAATTTCTTGGGAGGAGCAATGACACATGTCAACAAACAATGGATCACTCGTAATATTTCGCTACTCCGAGTTTCATGCACCGTGTGCAATCATCAGGCAAACAATATTCAATGCAGACTGGTCAAAGCATAATGGGAATTTAAGGTGGATGCAGGCGGAAACAAGTGTAAGGCTTAGCGGGACCCCTGATACGTAATCAATGGGCTAACTTGCCGGCTGAGAAGTGTGTGAAGCTGAGTGCTAGATGACTATAGCATAGTGGGGCAGTGCAATTTGCCAAGGCGCTAGCTGTTGGATGCCTGTACTACAGCAGAGCCAATTTGCAGTGGGGGGGGGGGGGGGGGGGGGGGGGGGGGTGCTATCTGTTGGATGCCTGTACTACAGCAGAGCCAATTTGCCAAGGCGCTATCTGTTGGATGCCTGTACTACAGCAGAGCCAATTAAGTCCGACGAGTTACAGTTAGGTGCAATGGCGGCACTTGCCTCTTTGGTGGTGTTAGGATTCAGGTGTTGGGTGCTGGATGCCTGTACTACAGCAGAGCCAGTGAAGTCTGAGGAGTTACAGCTGGGTGCGATGGTTGCACTAGTCTTTCAGGTGTGAAAATTCAGGTGCGTGCTGGATGCCTGTACTACAGCAGAGCCAGTGCCACACCAGGACATGCCTTGCTTAGCAAAGCATACTGGATGCCTGTACTACAGCAGAGCCAGTATGCGCTATTTGGCTAAGTCACACCTGAATACTTGCTCAGCCGGTATCTAGTGCTGTGCCGGCATTTGGCGATGAGGTCACACCTTGTGTTCAGGAGGGTTGCTTTGTCGGCCGTGATAATTTCTAGCTTCTCTGTTAGACAGAGGTTACAGCGCTTAGTTGTTGGGCTGTACGACTTGGCTCTGCGCTTGACGTTCCATGACACGTTGTACTCCTGACCCTGGTTTTTGAGCGACCAAACGTAGCTTGACAGCTCGGTGGAGTTGCGGTATTTTTCGTGCCGTATTGAGGTCTTGTGATTGGCGTGACGAAGTTTGAAGGGCGTCTCAGCCGACCCAATGTAGTACTTAGGGTCGTTTGCGCCGCCCACGGCTGCTTCGTACACGACACAATCGGTCTGGCATGCTCCACGCAGCGGGCAGTTGGCCTTGTCATGGCAGTTGCACGGCTTTTCTGGAGGGGTGGGGTGCAACTTAGCTTGGTTGTGTCCCTTGATGATGGCAGAGACGTTCGGGAGGCAGCTGTAGCTAATCTTGATTGAATTCTTGTTGAAGATTTTGCCGAGGGGGGAACCTGCAGGGAAATGTCGCTTGATGAGTTTTAGGAAGACTGCCCCAACATTTGTCTTGACATTTTTGCTGTATGGTGGGTTGAACCATATGATGTTTCTCTTTCTCTTCTTTCTCTTCTTCTCCTCGGCCCGTGCCATGTCTTCACCTTCATCGGCGCGGTACTGCATGGCCGGCAGGAATCCACTCTTGGAAAGTGCGGCTGCGTATATTGGTTTGGCCTCTTCAAATATGTCCTCACTGGCCGAGATTGATGTCAGGCGCTTGTTGATCGACTTTGGTAAGTTTTTGATGATTGTTGGCGGGTGGTTGGAGGCCATGTTGAGATACAGGGGAGTGTCGCCGGGTTTCCTGCATGGCTTGTAGGCTCCGGTTGTTAGATCCAGCGTTACGTCTAGGAAGTTTGTTGTCTTGATGTTGGTGTCAATTGTTATTCTAAGGCCAAAGGACTTGAACACGCTGACAATGTTCTTTCTTGTGCGGTCTGCGACACTGCCGGATGCACCCTTCAGTGTGGCGAGGCCATCGTCTCTGTACAGGCCAATAGACGCCGGATCCACAAAAGCAGCAAGCTTCGTGAGGAGGAAAGCACCCACACGCTGGCAGACCTCAGCTCCGTCAAAGGATCCCATCGTCACATCAAAAGCTCCCCCGCTGCTTCTCTTCACCCACGTGTTATGTCCGTCGAACAGTAGCGACCTTCGCGCGTGCAGTACCATATCAACTTCTTGCTGGCTGATGTTGGAATACTGCTTTGCGAATTCGATGGCACTTGTCAAGAGCTGCTCCGTGATTGATGGGTAGTACTCTACAATGTCGAAAACCAAGAAGGTTCTTTGGTCCTTAGACTCCAGAGCAGAGAACCAGTCTAGAACTGAGGCAGTGTTTTTCCATAGGTTGATTCGCGTTGCAGACTGCACATCCTTGGTCACGCGCTCCAGGATTGCCTTGCTGACTCTTCCCATCTCGGGCTTGGCCGGGTTAATCAATCGGCATGGAAGGTCGTTTGTAAATCTTTCCTTATGATCCTTAAGGGTGATGAACGCTTCGGACTTATATTGTTTGCCTGATGATTGCACACGGTGCATGAAACTCGGAGTAGCGAAATATTACGAGTGATCCATTGTTTGTTGACATATGTACACACATGTACACACGCACACGCACACGCGCACACGCACACACACACACACACACACACACACACACACACACACACACACACACACACACACACACACACACACTTGTACTTGTTGCACACTGCCAACAATGGTCACGTGGGCCTCCCCGGGAGAGGGGAGAGAGACTAAAAAGGAATCTTGGAAAGATGACTCAATTGGCTATTGAACCGCCCAACGACCGACACCCCTTGAAATCCCAAAAAACTCTGGGTTGACTTGAAAATGTTCCCACTTATGGGCCCACCACACCTCAGTAAGTGGGTGAGGACAGGGTGCAGAAAAAGGATTGCCGGCATCAGGGTATCCATCCCGGGATCCAACTGCAGTTACTCCTGCCCCCAGTGAAGGTAATACCTGCTACTACAGTCCATTCAGAAAAAAATGAACTTCTAGCTTTTGGCCATAAATGGGTCAAACGTTGAGTTTTTTTAGAATTTTTTTCTGCAATCCCATATGGAATCCTCTTCCAATTATGTTTCTGAAGTTTTTTTGTCCAAAAAGCAAGCCATAGCAAGAATAGGATTTCGGCCAGGTTTTGCCCCAAAAGCACTGAATTGGGAAAAACCATCAAAATCCAGGCCGTTTGACCCCGCCTGCAACAGTGCATTCTGCGGTTCGAACCCCAGTTCAGGCACCCTTTTTGGACCCTTTTTCAAATTTCAAAGTTCGCAGCACTGCACTGTGTACGATGAAATCACGAAAAATCGCCAAATACGGGAGCTCGCCAGAGCCAGGACCCATCTTTTTATGAATGGACTGTAGTGTGGGTGGCTAAATCAGAGTGGATCTGATAAGCTTCACTAGCACCATTGATTACACAAGAGTTAATCTAGCCAGAAGCAGTCCATACACACACACACACACACACACACACACACACACACACACACACACACGATCAGATTCACAAACACACACACACACACACACACACACACGATCAGATTCACAAACACACACACACACACACACACACACACACACACACACACACACACACACACACACTTATGCACAGATATACAGCATTCCCTCACTAGTGGGACCATTGTTATTAGGCTAGGGCCTGTTTTGGACTTCCCACTCTAAATAAAGAATACAAACAAACAAACACACACACACACACACACACACACACACACACACACATACACACACACACACACACACACACACACACACACAATACACTACAATACAATAATGCCCATCCGCAGATGATGGCAGGTCCTGAAAGGACCGACAGCGTTTCAGTCATGGAGAACAGAACTTCGAGTGGTGAGTGAGGTCCTGGCGACAGCGAAAATCCCGGCTGCAGTGGCACCTGAAATCCCGAGACACAGGTTTAGGCGGCTGGATGGTGTTGCAGGCCAGTCTCCACTCACGACGATCCTCGGCTAGGCTGTATCAGTCATTGATGTGACGTTCCTCTAGGTCAATCACGATGTTGTCACGCCAGCGCTTGCGTGGCCCGTGGCGAGGGCGCGTCTTCTGGAGCTCACCAAACAATACGCTCTTCGTTTTTCTGTCGTCCTCCATGCGTCTGACATGCCCCAGCCAGCGAAGACGGCGCGTCCTCAGTATCTCCACCATTGATCGCAAACCAGACCGCTCCAAGATGACGGCATTGGAGAGATGCTCATCCCATTGTTCTGATTTGCTGACGTCCAGGATGAGCCGAGCACAGCGGTTGTGAAACACTGACAGACGACGGGTGTCAGTCGCCTTTACTGCCCATGACTCACAGCCAAAAAGTAACGTTGACAGGACGACTACAGAGTAAACATGAGTCTTGGTGCGCACAGAGATGTGGCGGTTTCCGAAGACAGCAGAACGCAAGGCACCAAAAGACCGGGAGGCCTTGGCAAGACGGAAATAACCTCAACTGACAACTGGCCATCGTTAGTAATACAGCTACCGAGGTATGTAAACTCGTTCATGATTTCGATGATGTCGATGATGTCGATGATGTCGATGACACACACACACACACACACACACACACACACACACACACACACACACACACACACACACACACACACACACATACACACACAAGCGCACGCACACGCACACACACACACACACACACACACACACACACACACACACACACACACACACACACACACACACACACACACACACACACACAGACACACATCCAAAGGCCAAAACACGCGCAAACAAACATACATATCCATAAGCTTCTGAAGAAGTGGAGCTGTACATTTTGCTATTGCCCAAAGAGAGTGAAGTTAGCTTGCCCATAGAATACCACAATGTCATCGGTGGCTCGGACCCGCATGGAAGGAAATAGAGAGGTTCCGCACTACGTAATAATGGGCGGGAAAACCCGTAAATTCGCGAGTTCACACTCCACTTACGGAAAGTTGTCTACATAGAGTACGTAGATAGGGCTCTGATAACTTAGGTGCTCCGTAAGTGGATTGAGGTACAATTTCTATGACTCTCTCCCCAGGTCAACCTGGCCGCGTTCCGAGTTGTCAAGGGCAGCTATGTGATTTGAAAACTCTGCATGGCGGAACACAGATCCGCATGCAGTGTACGTAGGACTTTCCGTAGATCGTTTTTTACTGAAGTAATTACGTTATGCTGAACCTCTCTAATGTTTGCTGATCTTTGTTAGGCAGTGTCAAATATAATTGACATGGCAGGATTTTAGTTCTGTACTTCATTTTCCTTACAGAAGTACACCTGCGCAATGTGCAGTGTGCGTTGTCTTCGTCCACAATGATTGTCTTGCCAAGTTGACCCAAGTGACAGTCAAGTCACTCTTTTCATAGCGTTAT
The DNA here is from genome assembly GCF_964019385.1 of Sycon ciliatum. NCBI lineage: Eukaryota > Metazoa > Porifera > Calcarea > Leucosolenida > Sycettidae > Sycon > Sycon ciliatum. The sequence continues at coordinate 33,484,336 of NC_088643.1, forward strand.
ATGCGAAAGATAGCAGTCTTTTGCAGTGAGACAATCTGCTCTTTGTCATGGTGCTTGCCTTATATAATATGTATGGTCACCTGTACATATGGTCACATGACACATGTACTACCTTAGTGTGAGATGGTGGCGTGTCAGGCAGACCCTATGCAAGAATTGAAGACAATGCACACTGCGCAGGTGTACTACTGTAAGGAAAATGAAGTACAGAACTAAAATCCTGCCATGTCAATTATATTTGACACTGCCTAACAAAGATCAGCAAACATTAGAGAGGTTCAGCATAACGTAATTACTTCAGCAAAAAACGATCTACGGAAAGTCCTACGTACACTGCATGCGGATCTATGTTCCGCCGTGCAGAGTTTTCAAATCACGTAGCTGCCAGTCTTCTCACTGATGGTGACACTGTACATCCGCACATCTCCTCTGTGTCTGTGGTTCGACTGTTATTGCCCCGTCATACTAGGAATGAAATAGATTTGTATCCAGCTTGAGCTTGCACAATGGGTAAAGAAAGGAAATTATTAACTTGGCCGCGGGTGACTCTATCTGTGTGAGCGCAGTCACGGCGAAGGGAGAACATGTCATCGTCAGAGAGGAGTGAACTGCAGATATTGTGGATGCAACGGAACACGAAGAATATGGGCTTTATAGTATGATATCTTTTGTCTAAGCTAATTACGTGGTACCTCTCAAGCTAGTATGATGTGCGCGTGAATGTGTCATGCTCAAATATGCATCTAAGTGCTCTCTTACTTATGCGTAGCAGCTGATCTCTCACATTGTCGGCGAGACAGTGTACGTAGGCAGTGCTGGCGTACTCGAGCTTGCTCTGGACTACTGACAAGTAGAACTGCCTTCTGGCCTGGACAGCAAGGTTCCTCCTTCCACGTCGAAAAGCATCTAGTTTCTTTCCGATATCTTCCCTGAGGGAATTAACGTGGGCACTGAAACTTAAAGTTGAGTCGAGAGTCAGTCCCAGGTACTTAATCGTCAGACGGGGCAATAACAGTCGAACCAGACAATGCTCAGGGTAGGTGGAGGATGTGAGCGTCTGCTGTGGAGTCTTGACGTTGTGTATGCATTTGTACTACCTGTTCTGTGTGCTCATGTACAGGCAGCACAGTACTACGATCTGAATCATGCATGCAGTTCAGTACACACCTGCATGATTTCCGCAATTTCAAGGCTTCAATGCCCAGTGCAAATCATGGTACACTTAATTATACACATACCTGCATTGTTGGCAGAGCATGTATCCGCATACCGCTGCTCAATGGGCTGTGCAGACACAGAGGAGATGTGCGAATGTACAGTGTCACCATCAGTGAGAAGACTGGCTATGCTGTCCTTGGGATCGAGCAGCGCACCATCCGGCATGCACAGTTCTATCGTACCCTTCAGTCCAGTGGATGTCATGTAGCGTGATGCAGCCTGCTCAGCAAGCCAGCACACTGTTGCTTCTTCAATGCCGCCGCCAATCAAGCGCGGGCAGGAGATTAAGTACACAAACTGGTCAACCTTGACCTGTGTTGAATGCAAAGGAACACCAACAAAAGTGACTAAACAGATAGTGATCATTCTCCTGCTGATGCAGAGGGCAAACAGACTAGTAGAATAGCCACCTCCTCAAACATGTGGCGCTGGAGACCAGAGAGTTTTATCTAGAGACTTAACAGCCTGCACAGTCCATTCATAAAAAGATGGGCACTGGCTCTGGTGAGCTCCCGTATTTGGCGATTTTCCGTGATTTTATCATACGAGTACACAGAGCAGGGCTGCGAAATTCAAAATTTGAAAAAGGGCCCAAAAAGGGTACCTGAACTGGGGTTCGAACCGCACAACGCACTGTTGCAGGCAAGGTCAACCGGCCTGGATTTTGATGGTTTTCCCAATTCAGTGCTTTTGGGGCAAAACCTGTCCGAAATCCTATTCTTGCTAGGGCTTGCTTTTTGGACAAATAGACTTCAGAAACATAATTGAAAGAGGATTCCATAGGAGATTGCAGAAAAAATTCTAAAAAAACTCAAGTTTGACCCATTTATGGCCAAAAGCTAAAAGTCCATCTTTTTTATGAATGGACTGTAATGGGCTGATAAAGCTGTATCGCTACATGCTCAGGAAGAGCACTTGCTGTAAAACCGGAAATTTCGGTGGAGATTTATTTTCGATAACTTTGGTCCAGGTAATTTTTACCAAAAATAAAACACGACCTAGAATACAACAATGCCATGCCACACAGTGTGCAAAATGCATTTTTGGATCTGGAAAACTGGTTTAATGGAAGTTTCCGGCGGAGGAAGGAGGAAACTGTAGTTATCACCAACCCTCACCGCGCTCAGCTCACGCTGCTACCGCGTGCGACCTGAGCTGGGCGCCCTGCCATGCAGTATGGATCTCTCCGGAAGCCAGTCACGTATTTGGCAGCCCAGTGAGCTGTCTACCAGGTCTACCGGATCGCATCGTTTAGAAGCGCCAAATGCGGCAGGGCCAGTCTCAGGCTGGTCGCGTAGGCGGCAGGCCGGCGGGCGACCGGCAAGGCTGCATTTGCATTTGGATCACCGAAGTGTTACAGGTGCTTCGACTGCACCCCGTGGCGCATCAGGGAGGCATCGGGGGCCCTGGCAGCCCGTAAGCGCACCACCGTATCAGGTATGCGCAGGTGGAGCAGCAGAGCAAGATGTGACACTCACCATCATCCGGTCGACTTCATGGTTGTGCGACTTTACACAGCCGGCACTCATTACTTGTTATTGCTTGCAGAAGGCCAGAATTTTCTTTTTCTTTTTCGCTCTTTCCCTTCTTCCAGGCATGGCTTCATGTTAGAGCAGTAAATAGCAGTTAGGGACTCAGCTGAGCCAAGCTGGACTCAGCGTGTCAGGTTTGGCATAATACAAGAAGCGCGCTATCTCCAAGTTGTGTGGTTATTGTGTGAGTGTATATGCAGGAGTCCGCGGTCACGTGAGGGGGGAGTGATAACCGAAATTTGTGCGCTCCCGAGCCGTTGATTTTGGGAAACACCGAAAATATTACACCACCGAAAATTCCCGGTTTTACAGTCCTGTAACCTCTGTAAGTCTACAAATTTTCAGAGCGTTAAACTTCATCCTCTCGAAGGGCTAAGTGACGTTGGCCGCATTAAAATTTCAGCCTGTACCGCTGCTACCTGTATACTCTGTGATACCGTACCTTGCAAACAAATATGAACCGCAACAAATTTTAAGACTCAGAGGCCAATACCGAAAACAGCCGAAATACAATATGCGCCGAATATTTGTTGACAATACTTCGATAGACTCGGATGGAGAGCCATGGACTACATTACAGGAAAAGAAGGACAAAGAAACTACAAGTTACGCTATATTGTCCACTAACATCACCAGTTACTTGACAATCAGCTCAGGTGACACCATTGCACGACACTGACCAACGGTACTGACGTTGTACAACTAACTGCCAATCAGCTCTAGCACGTCTTGGAAGCACACTCCACCAGCCTTCCAACTACTCGGAAGGTTCGAAGTTATAGTAATAACCAAATACAGTAATAATACAGGCACTACGATGATACGACGTGATATTCCTGCCTCATGATGTAAGCTCCACACAAAGCTTACCTTTACTCGCAGAGCTGCTGTAGAATTAGCATTGGTGCGAACCGCGACTGGCGCATGTGCAATATCCATACGAAGTGAGTCTCTGGAGCTGGACAAATGATGCGTCCCCATCGGGTGATGATCAGTAGGGTGATGATCATTAGCTACACGCATTTCTTCATCACTACAGCCGCTGCTGCTGCTGCTGCCAATGTCCAGCAGTGCATCAGCCACTGACAGAGCACCATGGCCATGTTCATGATGTAGTCTAGCAGCTGACTGTGTAGTGGATGTGCTCGTGCTTGATGGGCCAGAGCGAGAAGCAGTGCTGCGCTGTACGCGGGAACGAGGAGGGGCTCGCGTAGTACGGAGTTTACCACTCCCTGCAGCAGCAGAAGCAGCAGCAGTGTGCCGCGTCGGTGCCAGGTCATCAATTAACCAGGCATCATTGCCAGGTACGAAGGCAAGATCGTTCTCATCAACGAGAACACCAGGAGAGGAAGTCACCGAGGACATGCCGCCACCGCCTGTAGACACAGCTACTGCTGCTGAAGACGACCGTGCTAACCTCTCGTAGGGACGCTTGCGTTTTCGGCTGGGATGTACGGGAGATGAAGCAAGACTATCATCGCTATCAGAGCTGCTCACATCAACACCGCGCAATCTTCTTGGCTGTGCTGGTTGTGAGTGATTCCGTGCCAATAGGGGAATTCCCTCCGGAGAAGGAGGTAATGCACTAAACTCACTACGTGATCCACTGGAGACAAGCGGTGGCAGAGAAGGAACATCAAAGTCATTGCCACTGCTCATAGCCTCCGTGTCACTACTCAACACGGTCTGCACAACAGGTTGTAAGCTGGAAAACTCATCCATGCCAGATATAGGTACATGCAGTGATGCTGCAACACAATCAGTGTCAGACAAAGAGCTTGTCGAGCCACTCGACTGCAAGGGAGCCGCCAGTACACCACCATTAGTAGAAGCTTTCTTTATACCAGCTGCCGACCTTTCCCTCATCAATGCTGCTACCATTTCACTGGATGGCCTCCTTGCATTGTCGTTAGCTTTTCGAGCACCACCAGCAGCATTGCCGGAATTCCCAACACCACAAAGACCGGTAGCACGCATATTTGATGATTCCCGGGTCTTCTCACTGGCCGCTGTAACATCGTGTTGATGTCTTGCTACGGTGGTTGCCTCTCTTGTTGGCCGTGTCCTATGTTGCACTGGTTTCGTTGGCTGGTTTGGATGGGCTGCTCGACGAGGTGGCGCTTCCTGAACAGAAAATCCTTTCCGATGCTGTGCACCTGCCTTGACAAGGCATCCATAGACTTGCTGACACTCAGCTGGCCACTTGCTTCGGTCCTCACCCTCCTCTTCCGTTGCCACATTAACAAATATGTCAAGTGCAGTGTGGCCCTGCAAGAATGAACAGTGAAGAAACAGCATGTGCACACAACAGTCGTCACCGGAGCCCCACACCCTGCAGCTACATGTACCGTAAAGTACCCTTGATCCCCTGTTGTGTCGCCGTGTCGCTGTATGCGTACACGGAAGATCAGATGTACAGTGCTGGATTGTACACATGCTCATCCACTTGCACACCGGCACTGGCATATATGGTGTACAGCAATGCATGCGTTGGTTCAACATTGCGTTTCGGCGTACATGTACATGTATATGTATATGCTGAATTTGCGTCACAAGTAGAAATTCGACAGGGAGTAGAAGCTAGAGAGGGAGCGGATCAAGAGTACTTCACAGTGGTACTGCCGGCAAGAGTACTTCACAGTGGTACTGCCGGCAAGAGTACATAAACAACTCCTACCTCCATCTGTCATGGGCTCACCCACGGCAGAATTATTGATTGCGTCATTCTTTGGCAGAAGTATGATCAAGTGCGTATGCTTTCCCGCGTTTGTTTTGTAGATATGGTGAGAGTTCATCAGATTCAGGGCACAACAATCTATTCTGCCTCGACTACCGTAGCTGAGATATACAAATAATTCTTTGTACTTTGATCTCTGGCTACGCATGATGGCATCAGTGAGCCAAAGAGCCGCGAAAACTGCAGTCGTAAAAAAACGTTTGCCATGGGCCGGGGGTAATCGAGTTGCATACTCTTAACATAGGTATGTACTCTTGTTGACAGCAATCGTAATCCAGTTCTGTCATGTGCTGGCATTCACTGCTGGCACTCACTGCTGGCACTCACTGCCTCAATGCACTACTACCAGGATAGTGTTGGTAGGACTTTCACGGTGCTTTAAAAAATTGCCACCCCCCCCCCCCCCCCCCCCCCTCCCGCACGCACCCACATACCTTTGCATTAGTGACGGCCACATCAGCATTGAACTTCAACAGTAATAAGGCAATGTCGTGATGGCCATTTCTCAGAGCATCATGCAGTGGTGTTGTCACTTCTTTCTCACTTGCAACATCGTTCACATTGGCTTTGTTCTCTAAAAGCAATTCCGCAACAGCTGATACAACAACAACGATGATGACAGTGGAAACGAAGTCAAGGACAACAACAACAACAACAACAACAACAACAACAACAACAACAACAACAACAACAACAACAACAACAACAACAACAACAACAACAACACCACCACCACCACCACCACCACCACCACCACCACCAACAACAACAACAACAATAAAGCCATCGTGAGAATAAAGATTGGAAACAACAGACAAACAAATTCGGAAATAATTTCAAGAAGATCAATTGGGCATTCAAAAGAAATGAGAGAAAACTGACAGAACAACAGGGAGAAGAATGAGAAGAGAAGAGACATGACAAGTGGCAACAGGACTGCCTGGAATTAAACTTAACTGAAAATTGACTTCACCAACCACTGCTAGTCCACCATAGTGAACTTCAACTTACACACACGAACACACATACCCCCCCCTCCCCCCCCCCCCCCCCCCCCCACACACACACATACATGCATGCACACAGCACACACATACACACAAACGCACATGCATGCACGCGCGCGTGCACACACATACACACATCACAACACTGTAACGGAGGTTGCGGTGACAAAACTCAACTGACCAGTATGTCCCCAGTTGCAGGCTTCATGCAGTGGCGTCCATCCACAATAGTCACGAGTATTGACATTTGCACCCTGTTCAGCAGCAGTGGCAGCGTAACCAGCAAGCAAGGAAATAGATTGACCTGCATGTACAATGCATATGTACAAACAACTTTTATCAGGGGTTCAGGATGCCTATGAACAGTTTAATCAGGGGTTCAGGATGCCTATGAACAGTTTTATCAGGGGTTCAGGATGCCTATGAACAGTTTTATCAGGGGTTCAGGATGCCTATGAACAGTTTTATCAGGGGGTCAGGATGCCTATGAACAGCGGGCAAGTCTAACGTTACTACAATTTCTTCAGGCCATTCATACTATTGTCCAGTACAGTACTATTCTTGAATGCTCCACGATATCACCATACCCAGAAATACAAGTACTTCTGAAGTAAAATGGCAAATAAATAAGATAAATTGTGCACTCATAACAACAGCAAAAAATGAAGAAAGTCTGAAGTACCGCTACAATGCAAAACTACACGGGTCACACGAGGATGTCATTCCCCATACTTGCTGGATAAAGCTCTTCACAAGTTTGAAGTTGCCATTTATCGTCGCCTCGTGGAGTTTAGTTTCACCTCGGCAGTTCTTCTTGTCGAGCTGTACACCACATGTACAACTCCCACCCGCGCAAACACCCACCACATGTACAACACACACACCACATGTACAACACACACCACATGTACAACACACACACCACATGTACAACAAACACCACATGTACAACAAACACCCGCGCAAACACCCACCACATGTACAACACAAACACCACATGTACAACACACACCACATGTACAACAAACACCCATGCAAAACACATACTGTCAGAGGATACCGCAATGCGTCAACCAGCAGTAGAAAAGAACCCTTCCCGGCAGAAGCGGAAGCTGTTCAACATAGTGTTCGGTTACCGATCTCACATATGCACGCACTCGCACACTCGTACGCACTCGCACACTCGAACTCACCTTTACAGGCACGAACTCACCTTTACAGGCTCGTACGTATAGGATATTTCCCATATAGACCGAAGTCGAGGTCAATATCCTATTTATCACGATTCCTTTGCCATAACCCCAAAATTTGAACCTTTACGAGCTATTTTAACCTTTTTAGTAGGGCTCAAACGGTCACGGTTTTACCCCTAACGGTTAACTGCTAAGCTAACGGTCGGTTTAACGGTTATAACCTATAAGCCACGGCAATCCTGCGGACTCTTTTTTAACCGTATATTTGACTATACTCATTCAAAAAATGTACCCTATTCAGTACAACGCACACAATCATGTACATTCTCTTGCATGCTCATTCATACATGTACATACTCTCACACCAAGAGACCAGATATGACCGAGTTGACAGCCCAGAAATTGCGTACGCGTGCGACAGCCTGCGAAAGTGCATACTTTGCAACGACCTGATACTTGAAAAATTGACTGAAAAGTTACTGCGTAACCGTTATCTTTATCGGTTAACCGTTAATTCTTTGTAACCGGTCTGCAACCGGTTAATCGGACTAACCGTTTGAGCCCTACTTTTTAGTATAGCATTTGTACTATAGTGTACATAGGATGTTGCCTATTTTGGGTACAAGACTATAAGAACAACAGGGTACAGCATCTGCAGCACAGTGGCTGGGTGGTATAAGGGGTTGCTTGAGATTCATACTGTTGTGGGTTCAAATCCTGCTTGTTCTCTTCCTTTGTCTTCTTTCTTTTAAATTTTCTTTTTGAAGTGGAGAGAAAAATTTTAAGTCCCTCCAAAGTCGAAAGATTACAATGCCTAAGTGGTCGATACAAGCGGTCGATATTACGGAGATATGGGTAATATCTCTTAATTTGCTGGCCAAAAATCCTATATATAGGATTTGAAAATGTGTGCCTTTTATGCCGTTGTTGTTGGTCATCACGACCAATAATAACGGCATAATGGTTTTCATGGAAGTTGTAAATGTGTTTGAGGCGTGAATGTTTACATTTTAGATTCATAGGGCGATAGTAGAGAGGTTTTGCATTCCGAATTTCGGAATGATTTTCGACTGTGCTTTTCCGAAAAAAGCGCGTTCCGAAAAACTGTATTTTCAGTGTTTTGCATTCCGAAAATCTGATTCGACTTCGTTTCCAAGGGTTGCCATGCAAAACAAAATGGAGAGCGTCGAAGGGGTTGAGCAGGATCAAATCCATGTACATATGTGCGCAGGTCAAACTGAATTTGGGTGCGGTTCGAAGACGAGGACGGACTGATGGTGGACCAAGTGATCCAACAGCTGAAGACGAGGTTGGCGAACTACTGTCTTGTACTGTTAGTAGGCTCCAGGGCAAAGGAAGATAGAGTGTGATGAAGCGTGAGAAGATTAGTCAACATGGCGAGATCAGCGAGAGCAGCAAAACTAGCAAAAATCAAAAGTACATACGTGGAAATTTTTTCAAATAATCGAGAGCAGCAGAAAGCAAAAATACAAACATGAAAAATACACTTTTTTGTATTCAAATATGCACTCCCAAACATGAAAGAGCCGAAAATCTATTTTCGGAAAACCATGCACTTTCGCCACCACACTTCCGAAAGTTCGACTACTTTTTCGACTCCTGCCGCCACATTCCGAAAATAATTCCGAAATTCGGAATGCAAAACCTCTCTAGTATTTCTGATGGATACCCATTGTCAGCAATAATTGGAAATTTGAGCATAATTGTTCAGCTGCTGTCATAGAAAGGACTGAAGCAGTGAATGTGCAAAAGAACATTGCAGGTGTGGCACGGGGTGGTTTCATGACGACATATCGCACATGCCGTCATGAAACTACCAGTTTTAAGGATAAAACAATGTCCAGTAAAATCTCAAATCCTATATATAGGATTCGAAAAATAGGGCACATGCCTTAGTAATATTGGGCAAGGAGATGAGCCTGAGATGTTAGTGTTTGAAAAAATTATCTTATTCCCGTAGCTATGCAGAAGACGTTACTTCAGTAACGTCTGGCGCTAGCCAGGGTCCACACAGCTTTAATTCCCGTAGCTATGCAGAAGACGTTACTTCAGTAACGTCTGGCGCTAGCCAGGGTCCACACAGCTTTAATTCCCGTAGCTATGCAGAAGACGTTACTTCAGTAACGTCTGGCGCTAGCCAGGGTCCACACAGCTTTAATTCCCGTAGCTATGCAGAAGACGTTACTTCAGTAACGTCTGGCGCTAGCCAGGGTCCACACAGCTTTAATTTGGTACTTGTTTGTTTGTGTGTTTGTTTGTTTGTTTGTGTCACGCCTGGCGCTATCCCGTATCTGTCCCGTATCTGTGACTACAAAGGCTCTACAGGATTGTACATAACAGCTGTCCACAATATTTGCGGGCTCCTGTATCTGTCCCGTACCGTACCAATATTCGTCGTATTATGTATACGACTCCCTGATGTAGAGGGAGATTTGGAAAGAAATAGGGAGACGAGGAGGAAATTAAATTAGAATAGACGCCGAATAGATGATAGGATGCGTCAGCATAAACAGCGTCAGCATAAACATACATGTACTTTGGAAGAGAGATCGCGTCGTCTCCAAAATAAGCGTGAACGAGCGATTCAGCGCCGGTCACAGGAAACGTCGGAAGAGAGATCCCGTCGACTCCAGAACGCCCGTGATCGGCAGAGTCCGCCGGTCCCAGGCAACGTCAGGACAGACATCCCGTTGAGTCCAGAACGCCCGTGATCGGCAGAGTCTAAGCCGGTCCCAGGAAACGTCAGGACAGACATCCTGTCGAGTCCAGAACGCCCGTGATCGGCAGAGTCAGCGCCGGTCCCAGTGAACGTCAGGACAGACATCCCGTCGACGCGCAGAAAAACTAAATCTGCAGCCTCTTTTGCCGTCGGACAGGATACGTATTATAGGAGACTGTAAAGTTATGTAATGTCCAAATTTCCACGTGAGCAGCAGGTCACTCGCGTTGATTTTTCGACGTGCGAGCCAAATAACGCGAGCTGAACTTTCGCGTCGCAGACATCCCGTCGACGCGCTGAATAACTAAATCTGCAGACTCTTTTGCCGTCGGACAGGATACGTATTTTAGGAGACTGCTAAGTTATGTAATGTGCTCCACAGGCAACCGTGCATTCGGCGTCGTCATTGGCTCAACAGGTCAATGTACATGTATTACTACAAAAAGGCCAGAAAATCCGATTACTGTATTAAAATCAACTAATTTTCGCTGGCGATTTAATTTCGCTGATTTCGCCGCTTGGTACCAACCGGCCAAAGTAAATCACAGGGCAAAGTTTGTCATATAGGAAATTGATGCATTATTGAGCAATGGATGCATGTGAGAGCAAAAATACCTATCGATTTCAAATTTGACGTGAAATTGCGCGTGACGTCGGAAATAACGTGCATCTTAACCTCTCTAATAGAGAGGTTTCTATTTCTCATCAGCCAAAATTTGATGATTTACAGTATAAGGAGATAAAAGAAAAGGAGCAAACCAAAAGAAGATGATTATTAGAGAAATAACAATCCGCAATAAATTCTGCAAATACTTTTGCCTCAGTTCTTATAACATGTACGATGAGCTAGGCAAAAAAGCATAAAAGCATAGCGTAGGGCCCTGAGCTTCCAAGCTCTCTCGTTTGGTGTTTGTTTGTTTGTTTGTTTGTTTGTTTGTTTGTGTCACGCCTGGAGCAATCCCGTATCTGTCCCGTATCTGTGACTACAAAGGCTCTACAGGATTGTACATAACAGCTGTCCACAATATTTGCGGGCTCATGTATCTGTCCCGTACCGTACCAATATTCGTCGTATTATGTATACGACTCCCTGATGTAGAGGGAGATTTGGAAAGAAATAGGGAGACAAGGAGGAAATTAAATTAGAATAGACGCCGAGTAGGTGATAGGATGCGTCAGCATAAACATATTTTGGAAGAGAGATCCCGTCGTCTCCAAAATAAGCGTGAACGAGCGATTCAGCGCCGGTCACAGGAAACGTTGGAAGAGAGATCCCGTCGACTCCTGAACGCCCGTGATCGGCAGAGTCCGCCGGTGCCACGCAACGTTAGGACAGACATCCCGTTGAGTCCAGAACGCCCGTGATCGGCAGAGTCTAAGCCGGTCCCAGTAAACGTCAGGACAGACATCCCGTCGACGCGCAGAAAAACTAAATCTGCAGCCTCTTTTGCCGTCGGACAGGATACGTATTTTAGGAGATTGCAAAGTTATGTAATGTCCAAATTTCCACGTGAGCAGCAGGTCACTCGCGTTGATTTTTCAACGTGCGAGCCAAATAACGCGAGCTGAACTTTCGCGTCTCAGACATCCCGTCGACGCGCAGAAAAACTAAATCTGCAGCCTCTTTTGCCGTCGGACAGGATACGTATTTTAGGAGACTGTAAAGTTATGTAATGTGCTCCACAGGCAACCATGCATTCGGCGTCGTCATTGGCTCAACAGGTCAATGTACATGTATTACTACAAAAAGGCCAGAAAATCCGATTAGGCCACACCAAGTTATTTCATTGTTTCTCGTCACCTGAAAATCTCAAAAGGAACGCGGGCGGGCGGAAAAAAAACAAAATAGGGTTTGAAAAACAAAAACTGCTATTTACACTACAAAGGCCCAATTTATGACCTAAAATCAGACTATACACCACGCGTGACAGTCAATTGCAACATACAGCCAGAAAACCAGGCTCCTGCACCGGCCTCTGGTGAGGAAGTCCAGTGTTGCATGTTATTTAAATAGGAAAGAAAGCAAACCAAAGTTATTATACAAGGGGTACAGTCCGCAATGCCGCAAGTTTACCGATGCCCGGAACACTGTCAGTCCAAAACGGTGCACTGTCATGCACTGTCTTGACTTGTACCGGAACTGTGTGTAGCAAAGAAGACGACCAGGTCGTGTGGTGGTGTGGTACTTGAACTACCGGTATGCGTACATACACGGTGCAAAAGTCGTCCTTCGGTTCGTGCACTAGCACTGCACTCCAGATTTGACGCCGCGCGTACTTTTACAACGCCTTTTTATGCGTGTTTACCGGGACGCGAGATTTTTTTTTGGTCCAATCCTCAAGAAAGGTACGCGCGCGGTGACGAGAAACAATGAAAAAACTTGGTGTGGCCTTACTGTATTAAAATCAACTAATTTTCGCTGGCGATTTAATTTCGCTGATTTCGCCGCTTGGTACATGGTACCAACCGGCCAAAGTAAATCGCAGGCCAAAGTTTGTCATATAGGCAAATGATGCATGATTGAGCAATGGATGCATGTGAGAGCAAAAATACCGATCGATTTCAAATTTGACGTGAAATTGAGCGTCACTTCGGAAATAACGTGCATCTTAACCTCTCTAATAGAGAGGTTTCTATTTTCTCATCGGCCAAAATTTGTTGATTTACAGTATAAGGAGATAAAAAGAAAAGAAGGAGCAAACCAAAAAGTAGATGATTATTAGAGAAATAACAATCCGCAATAAATTCTGCAAATACTTTTGCCTAACTCATAATATTCAAACCGATTGAAACGTTTTTGCAATACAGTGATGTGGCCAATCAACGGAAAAAGTAGGGCTGAAACGATTATACCAATTACTCGGTAAGCGATCGATAATTCCTTATCAATCAAGTAATCGTTACGTTATAGATTACTCGTTAGGAATTTTGAGTCCAAAAAGTACTGAAAACCCTCGTTTTGTGAAGTTTGAATCAGTTTCCGCTGTGTGTATGCAGTTGCCAGGGGCATGGTGCATATAAATTGACTTCAAAACTGTCATGGTTTGGAGCTACCCTGTCACTAATGCAGATTTTTGGTATTATGAAGGCCTAGCTTTTGGAAACAGGAGAATTTTTGCACAAAATTCTGACGCTATTTGCTAAGGATTATAATCGATTACTCGATCGTTAAGCTAAAGAGTAATCGATAGGTGAAAACCCACGATCGTTTCAGCCCTAGGAAAAAGACATTTCCATCAGTTCTTATAACATGTACGATGAGCTAGGCAAAAAAGCATAAAAGCATAGCGTAGGGCCCTGAGCTTCCAAGCTCTCTCGTTTGGTATTTGTTTGTTTGTGTGTTTGTTTGTGTCACGCCTGGCGCTATCCGTATCTGACGGCAAAAAAGCATAGGATGTTATAAATTTTTCAATTCTCCTATTTTTTTTCAGGCATATCCTGGGATTCGAACCCGCACTATCGCCCTACGTGCATTCCCCCATACATTTCGCATTCATACCCATTCTTCCAAGTTGCTTCACGTTATTATCTTGCGTTTGAAAGCCCTATTTGAATATTGCAGGCAGCTAGACGGTGTCGTATTACCCTCGATCGTACCTGTCCCGTACCTATCCCCTACCGTACCGTGCCATCAAAGACGGCTGGCCACAATGCATATTCAAATAGGGCTTTCAAATGCAAGATCACAATGTGAAACAACTTGGAAGAATTAGTATGGTATATACAAAGAATTAGTATGTATGCGAAGTGTATCGGGGGATGCATGCAGGGCGCGCGATAGTGCGGGTTCGAATCCCAGGTTTTAAAAAAAAGGATTTTTTAAAGAATTTATAACATCCCTATGCTTTTTTTTTGTCTAGGTCATCAAGGCAAAAAAGCATAGCGTAGGGCCCTGAGCTTCCAAGCTCTTTCGTTCAACTCTCGATATCTACTAAGGGAGCATCTCATAAGTTCGCATTTTGTTTCTAAACGTAACGCATTTCGAAACGGGGGTAGGGGGGTAGCGGCCATTTCGAATAGAAAAATGACTGTTCGCACATTTTCTGGAACTGTACAATCTACTGTACTACTAGTGCTAGATCCCTGCAGCAAATGAGTGTGTTTAGGTGGAGATCTACCTGTGTTTGCAGATCAGCTACATGCATGCAGGCTACTCAGAGGTGTCAAATGTCACACCAGCCTGATCAAACTGTGTACCTGGCCAGCGTTTACAGCAGTACAGTTGTTGTGGAGGAACTATGCTTATTTGCGTGTACATGTCATTGATTGTACTTTGTACTCAGTATTAAAATGCGGTACTACTGTATGCCATTCACGACCGCTCTAGCAAAACATTCGTGTACATGTACATGACTGATTGTACAATCATGTACATAAGCGCATATCATAGCATGGGGCATGGATGTGTACAGTAGATAAAAGCGAGGTTTTGCATTCCGAAATTCGGCAAAAAGATTCGGCACGCGGGAGCGAGGTCGAAAATGCACAGGAAGATTCGGCGTGTTTGTTCGGAAAAAGCTCACTTTGCCGAAAATATTTTTCGGATGCATTTTCTTGTAGAAGAGCGCTAGCGCGTGATTTATTCAAAGAGGTTTCTTATCTCGGCATCGCTTGGCAGGCGTCTTTGGCGACATAGCATCGTCAGCTACCTTTGATTGCTCCTCTCCACTGCCTGTCTACTCTCTTTCGCCTGGAGTGTCCTCACCGTCATCTGTGTGGCTGAAAAGACTAGGGCGACACGCATAACATTTGACTTGGGCATGGAGTTGGTTTTTCTGAGGCGACTGAGGGGGCAGGTTTGGCCCTCGACTCTTTGGGCGATCAAAGTTCGTTGGAATCAGCAAGAAATGGAGCACGGGACAGGACGTTGCTGATGCTGGGGCTCACGAAATGAAAACACATCATTTTCGACTTGCAAAACAGACGTTGGTGCGAAAATTCGACATTTTGATGTTCGACAAATGACCGAAGAACGCTGTACCGAAATTCGGAATGCAAAACCTCTCTAAACACAGAAAATGTGCGATAAGACTTTCGAATAGAGGGGGGAGGTAGGGGGGTAAAGTCTATTCGAAATGCGTTACGTTTGCAAAATAAATGCGAACTTATGAGATGCTCCCTAAGACCTAGCAAGGAAGAATTGGTCACATACTTTTTGCTATTCTCATGCCACACCCATTTTGAGTTGAAAAATATGACCAAAATCCTATATATAGGATTTAGCAAATTAAGAGATAGGACCAGTCAAGGATCACGAGAATTAGTGGAGGTCGATATAGAAGAGTGATAATCACCTTTATGGGGTATTCACACGACAGGCAAATCCACGTGCACCGGAAAGTTGCTATGGTATTTTACCTGTGAACGAGAAAAGTGCCTGAAAGTGGCTGAAACGTGAAAGCGAGCTGGGGGCCCACTTTCACGATAATCGTGGCGTGCACGAGTACATTTACACCAAAAAGCGCGAAACAAGACTTGATTTTTACGCGGCTCTTTAGAGCATGATAATTATCGTATGTGTGTTTTGAAAATTTGAAATACCCATGGCTACTGGTCGGTGAAGCATTCAAAAATGCAAACGTGCCTGTCGTCGAGTGCAGCTGTGTGAATCCACACAGTCACTTTTCTCGTATGCCACTCCCTGTAAAACGTACAAGTGCCTGTCGTGTGAATACCCCATTACAGGCGCGAACTCACCTTTACAGGCTCGTTGACATGTCAACATATGCCACAGTAAATTGTAGTAATGCGGCATGAAACAAGAGGTTAAAACATTTCAACATGTGCCACAGTAGATCATAGCAAGAGTACATAACCCCCAAAAGTGTGCAACTCCAGCTATGGGGTCTGCGACGGCAGAACTTCACATCACGTGATGAACCCGTACACATTATTTGCACTCTGTGCATGATTGATACAGGGTTGTACGAAACCCAGCTTTGGGTACAACTCTCTTGTGATCACTTTGCACTGTTTTCCAGTATAACCTTTTGAACCATGTCACGTGATGTGAAGTTCTGCCGTCGCAGCACTACATAGAGGTTGTGCAGGCAGTTGCACACTCTTGGGGGTATGTACTCTTGACCGTAGTAATGCGGCATGACACAATTACAAGGGGTTAAACATTTCAACATGTGCCACAGTAGATCGTAGTAATGCGGCAGCATGAAACAAGGGGTTAAAATATTTCAACATGTGCCACAGTAGATCGTAGCAATGCGGCATGAAACAAGAGGTCAGCAGTGTCAATATATTGACACTGCCAAAAATAAGTCTAGACACATTACCAGACAGATATATGTACAAATTGGGCTTGCACGCTTTTTTCACGTACAACACACAACTTGTTCATAATTACAAAGCACGTTCCTGGATGATATAGGCATTCATCCATATTGGAATTCAGGCCCACCCTCATTATTACACATATACACATTTAATAAGGCCAAACTAAAAAAGGTGTGTGGTTCGACTAACATGGACATTTTTTTTACGGGCGGGCGGATTTTTTTTTAAATATATTTTTTAGTACATGTAAATACACTGTACTGCCTTTAGACACCCAGTACATCGGCATTATTACGCAGTGTTATGCCATACATGTTGTATCAATCTCGTCTGTCCTTCATCCCAAAACAGAAGGCCGTCCTTAATCTGGAACGAGGCAATCACTCTCAACCGGACGGTCACTTCAAAATAAGTCTCGCCAGTCTGCCGGTGGTCGTATCGAGTAGACTCTACTACCAGCACAAGGCAGCAGTCGTACCACTCACTGCACTGCACTGCAGTACAACTACAACTTACAAGTCAAGTCCAAAAGGAGCCGCCTGCGTCCGCAGACTCACGCTGCACAGCACGTAGACGTGTTCAGTCCACGTACGTCAGTCACACGACAGCCCGCCGAAAAAAAGTTACGGTCGGGCTGAAAAATGTACGGTCGGTGGGGTGAGTCGAACCACAGACTTTTTTCAGTGTGGCCTAACAGAATTTCAGCATGCAACACTTCCAAATTAGGAACTCCCAACGCTCTCGGGGCCCCTAGCATTTTGGCGGCCTACTTGTATCTATGTACTTCAAAAAGTAAATTTTAGTGCCTCTCTCGCTTGCATAAATTCTGTTGTGTTTTTACATTTCTCTTCACTCTGATGAGCTGCCTTAGACAGCGAAACCGGTCAGTCCTTTGAAAAAGATTTGTAAAATCAAAATATGTGTTCTGTGAAACTGCTTGTGTCGGGGATGTTTCCCTATTCAAAAAATTTCAACATGTGCCACAGTAGATGGTAGTAATGTGGCAGCATGAAACAAGAAAGTAGCGCAGCACGTCGCATAATCAGTGTACAGTTACTACTGTCAATTAGACACGCTCACCTTGGTCAGCTGCACCCTGGGTTGTTGGCGTCTGGGCAGTACTTGTGCAGCACCCTCTTCACTCTCTGCAATCACAGAGAACATCAACCAACTTCACTCTCTGCAATCACAGAGAACATCAACCAACTTCACTCTCTGCAATCACAGAGAACATCAACCAACTTCACTCTCTGCAACCACAGAGAACATCAACCAACTTCACTCTCTGCAATCACAGAGAACATCAACCAACTTCACTCTCTGCAATCACAGAGAACATCAACCAACTCGCATATAGGGAATTTCGTGACATAGAGAACTGTTGTGCATGTCCCTGTTTGAACCCATGCCAATTTGACCCTTCGTAGCAAACCATTTTTCGTTTGTAACGAACCAGATCTTAAATGGCCGCATGTAAACCAAGTGCACTCATACGGTGGTCATGGGCCACATGCCAATCATGATAATGTGAGTGCATTTCTGTCATAACGAACTTTGGCTATAAAGAACTAATTCTCCTGCACAATGGTGTTCGTTATAACTATCAGAAGTCGACTGTAGTTGGAATGCCAAATAAGGCAGGTTTCAAGCTTGCTGCACCACAACCACCAGCCACAATAAGGGAGTACAAATAAAACAGAGGAAACCCATGCACACGTTCATGTGCGCGCGCACACGCACACACACACATACAGGCAGACACACACACACAAACACGCACATGCACATACACACGCACACACAGACATATGCACACACATACCGCTGCTGTCTGAGAGACACAGTTCACTGGACTCCTCATCGTTGGCTGCATTAGATGAGTCATCGCTACTGGATTCCAAGTCAGCAGATATTTCTTGATGGCGATGATGCAACTTTGCAGCTGCGTCAGCGTGACCAAATTTGTCCAATGTGTCCGCCTGACTCTTCAGTATGGAAGCCTGTGATGCAACAAATGATAGACATAATACGCAATAAGAGATAGAGTAGCATATCTTGTATTCATATGCTGAAGTGCTACAAAGGCATGCGCTGAAGTGCTACAAAGGCATGCGCTGAAGTGCTACAAAGGCATGCGCTGAAGTGCTACAAAGGCATGCGCTGAAGTGCTACAAAGGCATGCGCTGAAGTGCTACAAAGGCATGCGCTGAAGTGCTACAAAGGCATGCGCTGAAGTGCTACAAAGGCATGCGCTGAAGTGCTACAAAGGCATGCGCTGAAGTGCTACAAAGGCATGCGCTGAAGTGCTACAAAGGCATGCGCTGAAATGCTACAAAGGCATGCGCTGAAATGCTACAAAGGCATGCGCTGAAATGCTACAAAGGCATGCGCTGAAATGCTACAAAGGCATGCGCTGAAGTGCTACAAAGGCATGCGCTGAAGTGCTACAAAGGCATGCGCTGAAGTGCTACAAAGGCATGCGCTGAAATGCTACAAAGGCATGCGCTGAAATGCTACAAAGGCATGCGCTGAAATGCTACAAAGGCATGCGCTGAAGTGCTACAAAGGCATGCGCTGAAGTGCTACAAAGGCATGCGCTGAAGTGCTACAAAGGCATGCGCTGAAGTGCTACAAAGGCATGCGCTGAAGTGCTACAAAGGCATGCGCTGAAGTGCTACAAAGGCATGCGCTGAAGTGCTACAAAGGCATGCGCTGAAGTGCTACAAAGGCATGCGCTGAAGTGCTACAAAGGCATGCGCTGAAGTGCTACAAAGGCATGCGCTGAAGTGCTACAAAGGCATGCGCTGAAGTGCTACAAAGGCATGCGCTGAAGTGCTACAAAGGCATGCGCTGAAGTGCTACAAAGGCATGCGCTGAAGTGCTACAAAGGCATGCGCTGAAGTGCTACAAAGGCATGCGCTGAAGTGCTACAAAGGCATGCGCTGAAGTGCTACAAAGGCATGCGCTGAAGTGCTACAAAGGCATGCGCTGAAGTGCTACAAAGGCATGCGCTGAAGTGCTACAAAGGCATGCGCTGAAGTGCTACAAAGGCATGCGCTGAAGTGCTACAAAGGCATGCGCTGAAATGCTACAAAGGCATGCGCTGAAGTGCTACAAAGGCATGCGCTGAAGTGCTACAAAGGCATGCGCTGAAGTGCTACAAAGGCATGCGCTGAAGTGCTACAAAGGCATGCGCTGAAGTGCTACAAAGGCATGCGCTGAAATGCTACAAAGGCATGCGCTGAAGTGCTACAAAGGTATGCACTGAAGTGCTACACAGAAACAGTGCTCATACATGTATGTTTCACTTGACGTGTTCATACAAGTTGGCTGGTTGGTTGGCTGGATGGTTGGTTGGATGGTATTATTTTACTTTACTTCACCAGAATGAACAGGCACTGCTGCCTTCTTGCCTGGACAAGTGAATTGCCCAAGCTCTCGCAAAATGACGACAGGTCATGAGTGTACATTACCGATAACCACACAAGACCACACACCTCTTCTGCAACATTCGGTCTCACACATGCCAACGCAAGTTTTAAAAATTACCGGTACACTCAAAGCTCTCAAAGGGTAAGCAGCAGCTTTCGGCCTGTTTATCAATGAACCAATTCCACCTCCACCACATGCGCTCTCTTCTATCTCTTCTATGAATAAAACTGTTCTTTCAGATTAATTCTAGCCATTCATTATTCTCAACCTTCACTGATGACACCGGAGTGGTCGAAATGAAGGAATTTATCTATTTCGTCAGTATCGAACAGAACAACAAGGACAATCAAGGCTTGTTTGCTGCTACCGTAAAGTTCCGTGTATTCGCCCACTCGAAATAACGCCCATGCCCGAAATAGCGCCCATCGAATCGACATCTACACTCAAAGCCCGTGAGTTCGCCCATGCCCAAAAATCGCCCAGGGTGATACTGTACCTGTGTATGCGTATGCATGCTTATGAGACGCAAGCGATGCAATGTGCACCTTGTATAGGCCCAATCCTGAAATAATGTCCATGCCCAAATATACGCCCAGTTTTCATACCCTTGTTCTGTATACGCCCAGGGCTTATTTACGGCACTTCAAGGTACTTCAAGTTTCATGCTCTCGCAATCATCAGGCAACATGAAGATTGGGTGCCGCCGACCATGCCCGTATATACTGTAGTGTCGCGTATAAAAGCATGACCTGTATAAAAGCATGACCTGTATAGAAGCAGGACTCGAATAGAAGCCAATTTTTTGAAGCGTGTCGTGACACAGAAGCATGGTTTGAATAGAAGCCGCTCCCTGCAAAGTACATTGTGCACGTACATGTGCGGCAGTAAGCACTGCACAGTGCAGACTGATCATGTTGACGTAGAAGCATGTTTTGAATAGAAGCATACCTTGAATAGAAGCATGATTTGAACCCCGGCTTATACGGCCGTAAGCACCTGCTTTTATGCGCGACATTACGGTATGCCAGGAGAGAGTGGTATGAAAAGCTGTGTGAGAATGTGGGGGCTAGCGGTGTTACTTCAGCCAGGAGGCTGTGTGCAGAGTGTGTGGTTGTTGAAGTCAGGGGCTAGCAGTGCAATGTTAGCACAGAATGTGTGGCTGGTGTGGGCAGGTGGTGAGCAATGTGTGTGGATGTTGTAGGCAGGAGGCTATAGGGCTAGCAGTGTGATATTAGCGCAGTGTACATGTATATGGCTGGTGTGGACAGGGTGTTATGAGCAAGGTGTGTGAACGTGAATGGTGTAGGCAGGACACTGTGGAGACATATTTAGGTGACACCATGGTATTTTAGGAGACACTTGTTCTCGTGTCGGCACTTGGACACCATTTCCGAGCGCTTGTTGAGGCTGGATGGTGACCCTAGCGTGTTCAGGATGTGGTACTTTTCTCTGGTTCAGAGGGAACACCGCTTTGTGATGTTGGAGTATGCTTGGGCGCGATCTTTTAAGACTTTTATCCCCCATTCAACTTCGCACTGGGCGTTGGATTTCTTCAGGTTCCAGATGTAGTTGGAGAATTCAGTGCTGCTGGAGTACTTTTCGTATTTTGTTGTTGTCATGTGGTTGGCATGGCGTGACTTGAACGGTGGCACCGACATACCAGTGTATTCCTTCTTGGTGGACCCTGACGTTATGGATGCTACATAGATCAGCTCCGTGGTTTGGCATTCACCGTTGAGTGGACAGGATGGCTTGTCTTGGCAGTTGCAGGGCTTTTCCGGTTTTTTCGTTTGCGGGTGGAGAACCGCTTTGTTGTGGCTTTTGATGTGTGCAGCCATATTTGGCATGCAACTGTAGCCGATTTTGATGGTTTTTTTGTGAATATTTTTTCCGAGCTTCGACTGTGGGGGGAAATGCTTCTTGATGAGGGCAAGGAATCTTCCACCGATGGTTGTTTTCACGTTACGGCTGTAGGGCTGGTTGCACCATATCACGTTCCTCTTCCCTTTCTTCTTTTTGCTCGTTTTCTGTTTGAACTCTAGCGTGCTAGGGTGGCCGCTGGTGTTGAGGGCCTCCGCGTAGACGGGAATAGCGCCACGGAACACCGCTTCTGAGCAGGAGATGCTTGCCAGTCGGTTGTTAACGCCAGCTGGGATGTTCTTTTAAAGGACTTGCGGTGGGTGATTGGAGTGGACGTTGACATACAGTGGGGTGTCGTTGGGTTTTCGGTACCGTTGGTAAGTTCCGGTGGAGAGGCTCATTGTGATGTCTAGGTAGTTAATGGCGTTCAGGTTGACGTCTATCGTGATTTTTAGCCCCAGCGTCTTGAAGGTGTCGATGACAGCTTTCCTTACTTTGTCCATACTGTGGCCAGTGGCGTTTCGGAGGACGGCAAGCCCGTCGTCTCTGTAGAGGCCTACTGAGCTGCTGCTGAAGTGCTGTTCGAGTTTACTCAGGAGGAAGGCGCCGACCAGTTCACATGCTTCAGCTCCATCGAAGGAGCCCATGGTAATATCGAACAGCCCGTCTCTGTTTTTCTTTGCCCATGTTCGGTTAGCTCCGAATAGGATTGACTGCCTTGCGTGTAGGATTATGTCGGCGTCACGGTCAGGAATTCACAAACTGCATAGCATAGGCGAGGGCTAGGCGCAGCAAGTTTTCGGAAATAGACGGATAAAAATCCACTATATCAAAAATCACGAACGTGTGGCTAGCCTTCTCCTCGATTGCCTTGAACCAGTTTATGACGGAGGATGTGTTTTTCCATAGGTTGATGTTGGGTTTGTCCTGCAGCGCTTCCACTATGCCGCTTAGTATCGTTTTGCTGATAACGCCTATCTCCGACTTCGCAGAGTTAATTAAGCGGCATGGCATGTTCCTAGGAAAGTTTTCTTTGTGGCCCTTGATGGTGACGAAAGCTTCTGCCTTTGCCATGGTGTTGATGCGGTCCTCCAGGCCCTTATCAGCAGCGATAGTTTTGGCCTCGTCGTTGATGGTGTCGTAGGCGCCATCTGGTGCCGCTTGGTAGTTTCTTGTGATGTTGTAGTGAAGGAGCTTCTTGTAGTCTTCTGGCGGCATTTCGTACAGGTTTCGTGTTTTGTCTGCGGGTACGATTATGTCGTTGGAGCTGCTGATAGTCTGTAAGTCTTCCTTCATCTTGTCCTGTAGTTCGACATGCACGCTGCGGTAGCTCACGCTGCCAATCATCTCGTACATATCGTCTTCAAATTTCTTCATCTCGTCCACTTGCGGTGGGCATTTTCTTGTTTTGAATCCGAAGTTTTCTCCTTCTTGGTCGTCTTCTTTTCTGTCACCACGTAGGTAGAATAACTAAGTTAGTGCTTTCCAGCGCATCCTCTTTATGAGTTGTTCCGTCCTTTCAATGAGACGTAGTGTGTACTCCTTGTGGCTGGGCAAGGGGATATTCTTCAGAGAGTATCCGAGGTTGACGCGCCTTGGGGTGTCCATTATTAGGGTAGCACAGCTAAGGTAAGAGTGCTCTACCACGGAAAGTGGGAGCTAATTCACCGGAGGATGTACCCAGTGTGCTGACAGTGCTCAACACCGCGGAGGCATAGAGTAATACAGAACAGAACAACAAGGACAATCAAGGCTTGTTTGCTGCTACGTCAAGTTTCATGCTCTCGCAATCATCAGGCAACATGAAGATTGGGTGCCGACCATGCTGGTATATATGCCAGGAGAGGGTGGCATGAAAGCTGTGTGAGGGCTAGCGGTGTTACTTCAGGCAGGAGTTCGTCAGTATCCAAAACTGGGAGTGGTGTTGCTGGTGTCAGGTCGGCCAGAGAGCGCATGTGGTGGAGGTGGAATTGCTTCACTCTAAGCTCTGGTCACTTTAAATAATAATAATAATAATAATAATAATAATGCAATGAATATAACTAAATGCGCACTCATATCACAACCATGGGGACGAATCATGTATTCCAGAACGTTTTCTTGTCACAATTATCAATGGAATTCGTGACTAAAGAGAATGATGAAACTACAATAGGATTTATACACTTGCAGTGGAACAGCGAGGATACAAGCATAGTAAGAAAAATAGCACAAACCTAGGAACAATTTGCACAGGTAATAAACTATAGGTGAGGTGAGAAATAATAGGAAATTCAGCAAGTGCAGTGTGACAATGGACATGCATGTGTAAGTGTGTGTGAGTGCGAATTTACTGGAATAGCGTAAGTGCGGTGACATTTTCTTTTTGTTTACAAAGATTTGGATCACGAATGCGAATGTAGACTGCTTCTAGAACTTTCAACTGCTTGAAACTACTTGCAGAACGAACAACACTGAACCAAGAATCATCATAACTTTCACGACACACGGGGTTAGACAACAAATGCAATTTAATTGCCGATGTATTCTTCTTCTTCTCACCGCCTCCGCCTTCACTTGGTTTCTGACCGCCACCGTCCTTCACACCATCTGCACCATCATCGTCATCATCGTCATCGTCCTCTTCATCATCGCTGCCACCTTCACCTGTCGTCGGCTCTCCCAGCAACTGACCACCGGGTTCATCATCGTCACTGCACACGTCGCTTCCACACTCCTCCTCCAGCTGCCGTCGCGTTCTCTTGCTGACCGGTCTTCCCTTGCCATTGCCAAACGCCTGACAGTCGTCAACTCTTCCGCTGGCATCATCCATATCCGGAGAGTTTCGATTAGGGCTGAAACGATCATGGATTTTCACCTATCGATTACTCTTTAGCTTAACGATCGAGTAATCGATTATAATCTTTAGCAAATAGTGTCAGAATTTTGTGCAAAAATTATCCTGTTTCCAAAAGCTAGGCCTTCATAATACCAAAAATCTGCATTAGTGGCAGGGTAGCTCCAAAACATGACAGTTTTGAAGTCAATTTAACCTCAGAATATGCACCATGCCCCTGGCAACTGCATACACACAGCGGAAACTGATTTGAACTTCACAAAACGAGGGTTTTCAGTACTTTTTGGACTCAAAATTCCTAACGAGTAATCTTTAACGTAACGATTACTTGATTGATAAGGAATTATCGATCGCTTACCGAGTAATTGGTATAATCGTTTCAGCCCTAGTTTCGATGCATCTTTCCAGTCACCTCTGCAAACCGAGCTGCCGCCAGCCGTTTGCTCCTTCTCAGCTTTGGTGAGTTGCGGTTGTCTGCGTCCGGCGTTCCGGTACTCGCTGATAATGAAGATAAGACACAGTGTTCGTCTTTGTTTACATTAATGTTTGTTCCCAATTTCTGCGTGCTGTGTTGGTTTTTCCGAGACACCGTTTGTGGAGCAGAAGCCTCTGCCGGAACGGACAGTGGAGTTGGGTGCTTACGTGGTCGGCCACGCTTTGGTCGGGAGGACCTAGCCGCCTTTCTTACTATGCTTGTATCCTCGCTGTTCCACTGCAAGTGTATAAATCCTATTGTAGTTTCATCATTCTCTTTAGTCACGAATTCCATTGATAATTGTGACAAGAAAACGTTCTGGAATACATGATTCGTCCCCATGGTTGTGATATGAGTGCGCATTTAGTTATATTCATTGCATTATTAAGATTATTGTCTCCACGTCGCCTTTTTAAATAATAATAATAATAATAATAATAATAATAATAATAATAATATGAACAGGTCGCATATTGCCCGCATAAACAAATCATACGGGGGTCATCTGTCAATGATCGTTAACCAGAGTTGCTTGTTGGTGACGAGATTGAAGCATTCCTGAATCGGCACATTCAGAGGCTTGGGGTCTTCTTTAATGTTGTCGACCCATCTCTTGTGGGGTCGTCCACAGGGGCGCTTGATGTTCGAAGTATTGAGGGCTAGCTGCAGTGCCTTGTAAGAGGCCGCATCTGATCCTTCCCGGGCAACGTGCCCGAGCCACAGGAGGCGGAGCTCTTTACAGGTTTGTGAGATGGGGGCCTGGTTGTCACTTTAAAAAAGAAAGAAAAAAGCATGGCCTGTGTCAAAGACAGTCAGACTGACTGACCCTTGCACATGCACAGGAACACCACTACGCTCCAGGATCAAGGCCAAAGCGTGGATAGAGCTGCCAGAGCGGTGGCATGTTAACATCAGCATATCATCAATTGAACACATGTACACATGCACAAATAGCTGAGCTGTTGGCTGCCACTGAATACAATGAATACAATGCACACCTGGAGCTTAAGATTGCCAGCCTTCTCAGCATGCTGCAATGCTGTGGCGTAGGACTGCAGGACGTCATCATCCAGAACGTTCCCAGCAAGCTGCTCACTTGCTACGAGGCAATACGTCTGGGAGATCTGAGCAATGACATCATCACAAGAATATGAAGCATTTTACACAACAATATTAACAATAACACAGATACACCAGCACCGCCGCAGCCGCCACCACCCAGTATACGTACACGATATATCAAAAATAAAATGCAATACTACCATACACCCGTAGTACACATTCTCACAGTCATTCTCACAGTCCTTCTCCCAGTCAGATACTTTAAAGGAGAGCGGAAATCCCCCAAAGTGTATTCTATTCAAAACAGACAGCAGTAGAAAGTTCCTAGAAACGCATCCAGCACTACAAAAGAGGCAGTATATACACATCCGAGTTCCGAGTTCAATTATATACCCTGAGCCAGAGTATATGTATACTTGGTAGGATATACCCTGAGCCAGAGTATATGTATACTTGGTAGGATATACCCTGAGCCAGAGTATATGTATATGTATACTTGGTAGGATATACCCTGAGCTAGAGTGTATATGTATACTTGGTAGGATATACCCTGAGCTAGAGTATATATGTATACTTGGTAGGATATACCCTGAGCTAGAGTATATGTTAACACGCATGCACTCGCTATTGCAGACCAGTGGAGAGCACACATCATATGGAGGATTCATGGAGTGCTGGGCAACCGAATCTGGCATGTGATAATCATGTAGGATAGTCCACGCACGAGGTGCAGCCCATGAAATGGGCACCCATGAACTGGGCGGAGTGTGGACGGCCTGTATGATAGTGTGTATGTATGTCCACGCACAAAGTGCAGCCCATGAGATGGGCGCCCATGAAATGGACGGAGTGTGGACGGCCCACGCACACGAGGTGCAGCCCATGAATGGGCACCCATGAACTGGGCGGAGTGTGGACGGCCTGTATGATAGTGTGTATGTATGTCCACGCACAAAGTGCAGCCCATGAGATGGGCGCCCATGAAATGGACGGAGTGTGGACGGCCCACGCACGAAGTGCAATGCCCGTTAGGAGGCAGGAGTGTGGGAGTATGAGTGTGATGGCCGAAGGCCGTGATAATTGCCAGATGAGAGGAGATAGCTGGCCCAGCACTCCTATTTATTTTCGTCTTGTATGAATTATGATACCTGTGTTGAATCAAGGATATCAATATCATTCATAGATGGGAAGAGGTGGGTGGGTGAGAAAGGAACAAACCGGTGTTCTTCTCACTACCCAAGCAAAGCAAATATGAAGTAGCAATACGGCCAGCGCGAAGTATGGTGTATGCGTTACGGGTTCAAGCTCCGATGTGTGCTGCAGCCGCATATGGCTGGTTGGCTGGCGAGTTCAGGTGAGTTCCGGCGTACGCATGTTACATGCCACCACAGCGTGCATGTACGTGTTACTTGACATGCATCAATGAATAGCGTGGGATCTGCGGGCTCTTTGGAAGCCGCTGGAGCGCGTGTGAAGTGGTGGCTTGTGCAATGTGTTAACCTACATTACCGCAAGCTCTAATGTGCTATTAACACGCATGCACTCGCTATTGCAGACCAGTGGAGAGCACACATCATATGGAGGATTCATGGAGTGCTGGGCAACCGAATCTGGCATGTGATAATCATGTAGGATAGTCCACGCACGAGGTGCAGCCCATGAAATGGGCACCCATGAACTGGGCGGAGTGTGGACGGCCTGTATGATAGTGTGTATGTATGTCCACGCACAAAGTGCAGCCCATGAGATGGGCGCCCATGAAATGGACGGAGTGTGGACGGCCCACGCACACGAGGTGCAGCCCATGAATGGGCACCCATGAACTGGGCGGAGTGTGGACGGCCTGTATGATAGTGTGTATGTATGTCCACGCACAAAGTGCAGCCCATGAGATGGGCGCCCATGAAATGGACGGAGTGTGGACGGCCCACGCACGAAGTGCAATGCCCGTTAGGAGGCAGGAGTGTGGGAGTATGAGTGTGATGGCCGAAGGCCGTGATAATTGCCAGATGAGAGGAGATAGCTGGCCCATGGTTGCCCAGCCTCCATGCTAAGTTGTGACACATTGCAATGCACGTGAATGACACCGTTGTTGCTATCAGCGCAGTTTGTCAGCACAATCCTAGCAGAGCAAGTTGCTGTGCTGTTCCAAACGGTCAGCCCTGTGGGTACGTGCATGGGTGCGAGTTGCGTGCCCGCGTGGCGGGTTCTTACATACCTCCATGCGTTGTGTGATGCGCTTGTACCTCTGATAGCTTTTGGGTCAACTGCGCCATGTCTGTGTCGGTTGACCTGATGTAGCGCAAGACACTGTCGCTTCTCCATCGGCCCATTGCCCTGATTAGCCAGTCCGGGGTACCCGCCATGGCTGCAGTTGTGGCGGCACCGATGCGGAACGAATGACCAGCGTAATCGCGTGAATTGGGTGTTCCCGTGAGTGGGAGAAGCTGTCGGAGCTTTTCTGTCAGTGCCTGCCTGGTCAGCGGTCTCCCAGGGCGGTAGCGGAAGAGTGCGTCAGTGGCGTCAGACGGACAGACTGTAAAATATGCCAGGAGGGCGGCAACCGGGCAAGGTTGTGAAGTGGTACTACCGATTATCTGCATGGCCCTGACGAAGTTGGTCCGTCTTCGATTGCTTGATGTGGAAGCGGATATATGTGCGTCCTTAAGTGACATCCAGAGTCACATCCTGGCGCGTGGCATGAGTGGCAGGGTCAAACCCGGCTGGAGGCGCAGTGAATTCAGCGCATCGAAGAGATCTGAAGAAGGCGAGCACCATTGCCGCCTTGAGCATGCCCTTGTCCTGCTGGTGACGCCGTTGGTCCAGGCTGAGTTGGTTGAGGAGCTTCCGCAGCAAATCAATTGTGATTGGGAGGCGAGTGCGCTGGATTGCCGGGTCAGTCGCCGTCCTCTTGATGCCTCGCATAACACGTGGCGGCAGCAATGCATTCATCGTTGGATCTCGGAATCCGGCTTCGAGATGCATGTTGCGTACTGCGGCCATGTAGACATGAATTGTCTGTGGTTGAACCGATTGTGTGAGGTGTGCTGCGAAGCAGCTGGGCATCGTGTCTGTAGCCGGCATGGGCGTCCATCTCTGCAACGCACAGAATTGCGTAAATTTCCTTTCGCCAGTGGCGTACGTGCGCCGTGTGATGGCTGCCAGGTCGGCGACCTACTGCATCAGTCCAGGAGAGGGAGGCGGATTGCAGTGTCCGGGGCTTGCTGTGCCGATGGTGCCAGCTGCTGGAATGCCTGTCAGAGTGATACGGAAATAGGGCTTGGCGCGGCTAAACCTCTTGTTGATATCCCATAAGCGCCGCGTAAATGTTCTGCCTGGTACGACGACGCTCGACGCAAAGGAGAGTTTCCCCAGGAAGTGATCGAGTTTGCGTTGCGTGGTCTGGGTGCAGCGTGACAGCTCGCTGAGGAGCTCGCGGAGGTCCGTCGGTTTGTCGTCTGGGAGACGGGCTTCCATGCGCACCGTGTCAAGCACAATTCCGAGGAGGGCAGTAATGTGTGAAAGCGAACAGTGTTCAGGGGAGTGGAAGTCGGCTGACTTTTTCTCAGTGGGCTTCTAAGTCTTCTCGTGGCTATCTGCAGGGCGCTGCCACCTGAAGCGGGTGGTGCTGGTGCAGGATGAGGCGGCATGTCCTTTGTCTTCACATGAGCTGCAGGCGTAAAGACGGTCGCAGGGTGTGCGGGAACAGGGCCTGCCGCGGTTGAAGTTAAAACAGACTTGGCGGGTGCTGCCCGCCACTGATGGAAAGGGCTGCGCGTGTTGAGCTGCGGCATGTGGGCAGGCAGCGGTCGCGGCTGTTTTGGAGCGTGCATTTGGTGCATGACAGACGGGGAGAGCGGAGTAGGCGAATACTCCACAGCGTCTGATTGATCACGTCCCAGCGCAGTGCCATGCTGGCGGTGTGTTGGCGAAATGCTCGATCATAGTTCAGCACAGGAGACGTCTGCATGACAGACGGGGAGAGCGGAGTAGGCGAATACTCCACAGCGTCTGATTGATCACGTCGCAGCGCAGTGCCATGCTGGCGGTGTGTTGGCGAAATGCTCGATCATAGTTCAGCACAGCAGACGTCTGCATGACAGACGGGGAGAGCGGAGTAGGCGAATACTCCACAGCGTCTGATTGATCACGTCGCAGCGCAGTGCCATGCTGGCGGTGTGTTGGCGAAATGCTCGATCATAGTTCAGCACAGCAGACGTCGTGAACTGTTGGTTCGCAGTACAAAGTATGTGCTGGTTGCAGACGAGCTCATGAGCTCGGTCAGGACGAGCAAGAACGACGATGCCCATGTAGATCGTCCAGGCCTCCAGCCAAGCCGAGAAGTCGTTGATCGCGCGCGTGTGCTTTGCGCTGAGGTTGAGCAAGAGCTGAGCCATGTCGCCGCCAGCTGTAACCAGTTGTATTGGCTCCTGTCCCTGGGAGCTGAAATTTTCCGGCAAGAGTTCCTCAAGTTCCACAAACTCTCCGCGCTGGATTTTTTCAATCGCGCGACGTGGCGGTGTGGGTAGAACCGAGGGCTTGGAGAGAACTGGAGGTCCTGGCAAAGTCGGGGTTCCGATAGAACTGGAAGTTCCGGGCAGGATAGGTCCGGAGCTTGACGCTCGGAGCGTGGGAGCGATCTTTCGGGTGCGGAGCACGCGCGTGGGAGAGATCGGCTTCCAGATCAGACTCAGCACTGTCTGTTCTCCAGGCGTTCCACACGTTCGAGGAGAGAGTGGAGGGCGTTCATCTTCATAACGGCTGAGGAAATGATGTCCGGGGAGAGCAATGAGGGCTCGTCCTGCATAGAAGCGTCGGTGCCTGGAGCGGGGTCAGAAGTCTGAACTAGCTGCTGACGGTGTGTCGGAGGCATCAGGCGCGAAGGCGCGCATGCCGTCAGTCCGCGCGTATGGCGAGGTCGAAGCCCTACCCGAGCGGCGACGGGTAACCTCGACGGCATACCCGCGGCCGCGTCCACGTCTGCTTCCTCGTACAGAGCCTCGTGGCATGGTGAAAGAGAGAGAAAGGGAGTGAGAAAGGAGAAAGGAACAAACCGGTGTTCTTCTCACTACCCAAGCAAAGCAAATATGAAGTAGCAATACGGCCAGCGCGAAGTATGGTGTATGCGTTACGGGTTCAAGCTCCGATGTGTGCTGCAGCCGCATATGGCTGGTTGGCTGGCGAGTTCAGGTGAGTTCCGGCGTACGCATGTTACATGCCACCACAGCGTGCATGTACGTGTTACTTGACATGCATCAATGAATAGCGTGGGATCTGCGGGCTCTTTGGAAGCCGCTGGAGCGCGTGTGAAGTGGTGGCTTGTGCAATGTGTTAACCTACATTACCGCAAGCTCTAATGTGCTATATACTTGGTAGGATATACCCTGAGCTAGAGTGTATATGGAAAATATACACCAAATACAAAGTGAGGCCGAAGGCGAGGTTTGTTTAATGGTGTATATTGTCCATTTATACCTCACTCCATGTACACCCACAGTCATAGGCATGCCCCCTCTTAGGGCCCGGTCACTCATGCACTGGGGTTGGCATGCCCCCTCTTAGGGCCCGGGCACCCATGCACAGGGGTTCGCTTCGGCATCGAGGTTCTGCGGCAACGAGCCTGGTGTCGCTCCAGCGAAACCACGTGTGTACGGTCACACATACAAATCTGGCAAACTCCTACGTTGGCAGAAAATGAGATTAAAGTGGACTGTGGTTCATACGGTACGGAGAATAGACGGGGTCAACGGCTATTTTGCACGCATTTTTGTTGCATGGACATCATACGCATACAAATTTCTCGTAGCAAGTCCATATACAGCAGACCGTTGTGTGTTCCGCTGAAGCGAAACCGCAGAAGCGAGAGTTCCGCTCCCAAACTTTTGGAGGCAGCAGAGTGGAGTTTCTGCTGGAGCGGAAGTTCCGCTTTTCGCTGGTGCCATGGCATTTTTCGCTCCTGCGACTTCGCTTCAGCGGATCCGCTACGTTTGAGTGCATGTGCGACCGGGCCCTTAGTGGTGTATATGTATATATTATAACAAGGGACCGAGTGTATATCGAGAAATTCGCCGAGGTTTTTTATAACTGGTCTATATTTCTCGATATACACGAGGTCCCTTGTTATAATATATTTATACCTCTCCATATCCACCACGTGTGGCCTCCTAATGGCTTGTTCCTCGCCGACAACTACTGTTACTCTCCTTTCGTCATTTCGTATGACAACACACAAGTACATGTACATGCTGTAGTACTACATTTGTACGAGTATCGGGGGACATGAAACCTTCCCCGATTGGAAGTGACGACTTTGGAGAACACGGACTTCCCTTGTTGCCTAAGAAACACGCGTAAATTTTCGTGGTATAACCCACAACGGCAGGAAGCGCTAGTGCCCAGTTTTGATTGTGAGGTTGTGATTTTCTCTCTGCTATGGCCGAGTCTTTGGAGCCTGAAAATCGCGATTCGCATCCACGAGCGAAGACGATCAGCAGAAATTGCTCAGCGATGCTATATCCAAGAGAACTACTATTGCCACCGCGACTTGGGTGAATTCTTTCCACCAGTATGTCAGGAAGAAGTCCGAAGACAGTGCCTTGCACTACAACGCCAGCACGATTACCGCTGAAGAACTCGCCTCTCTCCTCGAGCAATACTATGCCGATGTCCGGAAGCAGGACGGCACTCAGTACAAACGCAACCGTTTGATCGCCGCTCGATCTGCGCTCGTTAGGCACTTCAGCGACATTGGCCGGAGTTTCGATCTTGTCAATGGCCGGGAGTTCACCACCAGCAACAAAATGAGGGACGCGGTACTGAAAGAGAAGCAGCGAAGTGGAAAAGAGACTGGGGTCCAGCACAAGAAGAACATCTCCGATGGTGATTGGACGAAAATCGAAGAATACTTCAATGACGTTCTCACCAGCAACGACCCGCGTA
>NC_088643.1:33517854-33567854 GCF_964019385.1 Sycon ciliatum
CAAACAACTGCAGGGACAGCCACAGCAAGAAAACAAAGAATAGAACATGAAGTGATATTTGACCTGCTTGAGTGATATAAGTTGTGACACTCCTGCAGCACACATTTCATTAGTCTACTGTAACTCGATCAAGCTGAGGTGATGAGGGATGAGGGATGGTAGTAGTAGTAGTAGTAGAATTTATTATTTTACTAGGGAACTCCCAACAGGCGTTGCCTTTTTACTGGGAACCCTAGGAATGACTTGGTGCTTGTGACAAATGCAGAAAGGGGCTTAGCTTGACGACATCCAGGTGGAAGCATGTTCCATCTGTCTGCTGCCAAAAATGAAATAGCATTCAGGCCGTAACGAGACGTAGCTCTGGGTAGGTTCAGAGCGGCTGAAGCTTGACCGTGGGTAGCAGCATTTGTGCGGCATGATGCAGAGCGGGGGGTAAATATCGTGCTTAAAAGAGGACTGGTGCAACGAGATAGACACCTAAAAACAAACACAAACAGCTTCAAGTTTACACGGCGAGAGAAAGTATACAGGTTATATTTGGTGAGAATGAAATCGATAGAAGTATACTGATCATGGCCAAACACTCGCCTTAGGCACCTATTGCTGGTTGACTCAAGTTTGTCTCTGAGTTTAGCAGACAAGCAGTGAAGATGGATCCCAAAAACATTAGAAAGGTTAAGATGCACGTTATTTCTGACGTGACGCGAAAGTTCAGCTCGCGTTATTTGGCTCGCACGTCGAAAATCAACGCGAGTGACCTGCTGCTCACGTCGAAATTTGGAGTTTTACGCCAAATTTGACGTGAAATTGCGCGTCACGTCGGAAATAACGTGCATCTCTCTATTGTGTAGTGTGTCCCTCCAGGAAATCGCGATTCCACGGATGCAACAAATTTCGCGATTTTGGCCCAATCCCGCGATTTTCTGAAAAATCCGCGATTTCCCGCGTTTTTTTTGTTGTTTTCTGCACTTCTTTTTACATTTTGATGCACTTTTCACGCAGCATACACTGCTTTCCGGTACCCTGTACGTACATGTACATACCGCATGTAGGTTATTTGCACAGCACACAAATAGCGATTCTAAGGATGCAACAAATTTCGTGATTTGGCCCAAATCTGGAATTTTCTGCCAATAATTCCGCGAGCTCCTGGCAAGTTCCGCACTTTTCGCCGCATTTTTTTGTTGTTTTCTGCCGCAATTGATTGCGTCCGTTTTCGAGAATTTGTCCGCAAATTCCCACAGGGATAGTGTATTGAGCAGGAGTGGTGGTTTTTGCCGGTTTACCGATTGCAAGGTTCGACATGCTTCTCGTGTGCTTCGGACGGCAGTCCTCAGTAAGTCAAGTGTCGGCAGCGCGAGTTCCAACCTGAGGAGCAGCCATCTTTTTTTTCGGATATTACCGGTATACCGCCGACGTCGCAATATCCTAGTTTCGCAGGTATGGCCGAGCAGTTTAGGAAGCCTAGCGTATGAGCTGCAAAGCGCGTGGCATGGTTTTCTGTGATAGCCGCCTTCCATTAATGCATTGCGCTGCTGTATTCCGTCCAGAGATCGAGATGCATGGATGTATCGAAGCTGTGGCGAGTTTTAATGGACTCGTCGACGTATCCATACTTGAGTCTTCAATAAACATAATTATATGTACGACTCGTACCCGTATTGCATTAGTATAGTGTTCCTTCTTCGAGAGCAGGTCACGACTGATTTTCGTTCCTTCGTGTGCTAGCGGACCCCTGCGTGGTTTGCGTTTTGATGAGCCAGCGATTGCGGCTCGGTCGATCGGGTCGAGGTGTGAAGATCTACGGACGTCTGTTCGAGCCGAATCTGCCGGCGCACTGACTGCTGTTCGCGCAGTCTAGAATCTTCTGAGTAGATCTACGTCTAGTGCTACTAGTTTGAGTGTCCGTAGGCTAGGCTGCATCTAATGCTAGCAGACGAGCAATTACTTCCCAACCAGGTGATTGTCGTTGTCTGGTGGAATTCTCTAGCTCTGTACAGAAGTCACCGTGCCACGTGCTAACTACGTGTCAGTAGCTGATTGGCCCATTTCAAAGTTCACACCAGACCGCGATGTCCTTCGCCATGCATTAGCGAGTGCTTTACACGATGAAGCGGTTGTATTGTTACTGCTGGTACAGTGGTAGACCACGCGGCTAGCACTGCTAGACTGCAACGGGCAAGGGCCGTTGGACGGCTTCCGAGAATCGTATGGTGTGAGGTCAAAGTTCACGCTCGAAGAATGCTAGCAGCTGCATCCGCTCGCCAGCGAGGCCGGGTTGAATCAACTAACTAATATTACTTTTTCCTTGTAGATCAAGAACATGCTTCATTCTTCGTTGTTGTTTGGAAGGAAGGACGTGATGTCCTTCTTCTCCGTTTGCTTTCTTTGAGGCAAATCCGAGACACTGTAAAGCCGGCCAGCATTTGATAGGTGTATACAGAGCAAAGATAAGATGTAGTCGAGAGACTTATTTCTGAAGGATTCCGACTATCGTGTGCAGGTTTCTCAACTGGAGCGCCACGGGAAGCGAAGAAGGTACATTTTGGCCTTCATCTCTTTCACCACGTGTTGTGTATTCCTCGCCAACCTTCTTTACGCTTTATAGGAACACTCCTGCCCGCATAACAACATGTGGCGTCTTCGTGTGGGTCCGCTGTAAAAATAAAACACTGTCCTGTGATGATTCAGCGTTGTCTTCTGTTGTCTTTCTCTTTTTCTTTGCAGCCAAGGAGTGTATCAAGAGGCTTGATGCGCATGCGCGGTGTGACGGCGGCAAACTTCTGGCTGCATCTTTTTACATTTCCCAAGAGGTAAGAATTTCCTTTGTTGACTATCCCTCTTATGTCGTAAGGGGATTCTGGTGTCCTAGTTGACCACCTTATTGAATCGTGAATAGGATGCATCTCCACTTTCTCCCTCACTCTTGCCAACTAGCAGTTCAACAAGCACACGATTATCTACTAACAAGCGTTATTTCTGTTGTTTTGTAGGAAAACATGTTGCTGTGTACCGCTAGCTATTGCGGACACTGGGATTGCCCTGCGGGTGCGCCACTCATATCACCTTGTCGGTCACAAACAACTGCTACGCTGTCGTACCGTCCGGATGTTTTGCGGCCAGAACCTTTGGAACTCAAGGTATCCATCGCTGGAAGGGGTGCTCTCCTTTCGTTCAGGTACAGTACCCATGTTGGATCAGTTTTACTACAATGCCTTTGTTCGTGTTTTCACTGCTCCTTCCTAGCTGCATTTTGCGTTTCTGGCATCGACGCCAAATAGGATCTGGGTCATGAAGCTGTAGCTTTATGAGTTTCCACTCAAGCCTATCTATTTCCATTTGGGAAGACAGCACAGGATGTGCGCTCTTACAACTCCTTTCGCACTGCTGGTATTGCCTCTCATAAAAAAGAGATTTGTTCGACTATATCGTGGCGCTGTTTCAGAAACCTAGCGACGGTTTGTTGCTCCACCTTGGGACCTATCTGTCCATACAGCTTATGCATGTGTTGTGTGTGTGTGTGAGGGGGGGGGGGGTATGATTCCTTCTGCTATTGCTTGGTGTTTATGGTTCAGTATCTCCTGTCGTGGTCCTGGAAATCCGGTCGAATGACTAGGGCCGGCGCCCTCAGTGTGTACAGAACGTTGCATGCAGTGCATAATTATGTTGTTCGTATGCGTACTCACGGCTTCATGGCCAGCGCCCTGGGGCCGCTTGACCCACGACCGGATTTCCAGGTGCATGCCAGTAGTTAGGATAATGACATAGATCAACCGAAATCAGGAGCCTGTAAAATGTGCTAAATGTTTGCTTTTTTATCATTTTATTTCTTTTATCTGCTTTTCATGATTTTCCAATAATCACCACTAAACTGACTAATTTCTAAACCTAATATCGAGAGTACCTTTACTGTAATGTTGATGGATACTCCACTGAACAGTAATATCCTTATCTAAAAGCTAATTCTTTTATAAACCGAGCTAATAAGTTTAGAATGCTGCTGATCTTCGGCAGAAACATAACCTGAACCTAAAACTACAATATACGCCAAACAGTGAAGTAAATGCTGCTGATTTCCAGCAGATAGATTCGCTGGAGCTGACCTAATCCATATTAAATTTTGTTGCTAAAACTGCTATTCGAACTAACCATACAGTTAAATACTGCTGAAGTTAAAGGGGAAGTTAAGGCAAAAATTAAAATTTCACCAGTTGTAGTCTTCGGGGTGCTGAGTTGAATGGTCGTGGTCCGAGGAAGCTGAGACGCTCCCTTCCTACTTGAATACCAATCGAACTCGCGCACTTCCACCGAAACTGGGTGACTGCGCCCTACTAGATGGGGATTTGTATGCAAAATGTCACTAAAAGCGCCATTTCGTTCTTATAAAAGCACGGATGACCGCGATTGGCCCATATGTTGTAGTCTTTTGGACGCTGAGTCGACTGGTTTTGGTCGGAAAAGGCTGCGATGCAGCGTTCCTCCTTTATTCCCAATCGAACATGGTTGAAGAAGCGGTCACGTGGTCCTGGGTGCCCAAATCACCTGGTCACCACGCCAGCAGGTGGCAACTTTCACACGAAGGTTGAACTCGAGTTCAACTCGAGTGACAGGACTGCACCCAAAAAAGGTCAAACAGGCTAGTAAGTTGTACCCTGCAGGCACGGTGACCAGGTGACTGGTGTACGCAGGAGCACGTGACCGCTTCTTCAACCATGTTCGATTGGGAATAAATGAGGAACGCTGCATCGCAGCCTTTTCGGACCAAAACCAGTCGACTCAGCGTCCAAAAGACTACAACATATGGGCCAATCGCGGTCATCCGTGCTTTTATAAGAACGAAAAGGCGCTTTTAGTGACATTTTGCATACAAATCCCCATCTAGTAGGGCGCAGTCACCCAGTTTCGGTGGAAGTGCGCGAGTTCGATTGGGATTCAAGTAGGAAGGGAGCGTCTCAGCTTCCTCGGACCACGACCATTCGACTCAGCACCCCGAAGACTACAACTGGTGAAATTTTAATTTTTGCCTTAACTTCCCCTTTAATAAGAACTACCGTAGTTACGCGCATATAAGCCCATGGGCCTATATCCGCATATAAGCCCACCTCCGTTTATAGGCCCATGGGCTAATAAACAGACCCAGACACCGTAGTACAGCATGTCAGTGCAGACTACATTACCAGCACCGGTACCTACAGTAGGCGGACAACCGCGCATGGACTTGTACTTTTTGACGTGCCAGCTGCCTTCAAAATTCGAATATAGGCCTAGGGCTAAAAAACGAACCATTATTACTGATTTTTTCCCCCGGAAAATGCATTATTTCGTATATTAGCCCATGGGCTTATATGCGCGGAACTACGGTATGGCTAAAATTCCAATCAGAACTAATTGATTAACATAGGAATACTCATAAGAAGGAGGGAAACTTGGTAACTGCATGAGCTGTATGGGCGATAACTCCATGGCAATATAAGTTTTCACCATCTTCTGAGAAGGTTGTGAATCCTGGCTTCAAAGCAACAAATAGTGCAACGAAATTCTGCCAATTCAATGTTCGCCATGATCCATTGTGGTTGCGACATCCTGTGCTAGCTCTCTTATGTACTTTCCCTGTAGTTCACGTACTTTTGTGGATGATCTATTAGTTGCAGATGTCCTTTTCAGCTGGATGAGTGTAATGCTTGTTTGGTATCACAGAATCCTAATGTTCTGCATTTCTCTCTTTGTTCCCTTCCAATGACCACATGGGCATGGGAGAGTGTATTCCAGGATGCAGGACTGCAATGACACGCTCTCTCACTGGCGGCCGTGTTTGTGAGCCATCTGTCACTCAGTGTGCACAGGTAGGCAGCTTCGTGGTGTATATGTGTTGAGTTCGAAACAGGACGACTGACGACATATCCAGACATTACAACGGGAACAGGTAGGTTGGGGGAACGACATTTATTATAGACGACGAGACAAGAGACCAAGACGAACGAAACGACTACATTGTGATTATTGACGAGTGAGGAAAGAGAGAGAGAGATCAAGTCTGAACGGCAAGATAAAGGGCCTGGGTAGCTATGGCAAATATGGGCGCGCAAGTAGCTACCCAGGCCAACGGAGCAAAAGGAGACAAAAGGTGCGTACGCAAGTGCATGCAGGCCAGCTAGAAAAGGTACGGGAGGGGGTACCTAACATATGTGTTAGACTCGGTAGGCAGTCGGGAGTCAGGTATGCAGTCTAAATCCTGAAACAGTCGGACGGTATGCCCCTACAGCATCTATAGATAGTGTAGTTGTATTCCCGGTAGGCAGTCACTGTCCTACCCAATATTGTAGACAGCAAGCTGTTTCAGCCATAAAGGCCCCATCAGTATAGATAGTGTAGTTGGATCCCCAGTATGCAGTCACTGTCCTACCCAATG
Source organism: Sycon ciliatum (assembly GCF_964019385.1). Classification (NCBI taxonomy): domain Eukaryota; kingdom Metazoa; phylum Porifera; class Calcarea; order Leucosolenida; family Sycettidae; genus Sycon; species Sycon ciliatum. The sequence continues at coordinate 33,524,264 of NC_088643.1, forward strand.
TTGTAGACAGCAAGCTGTTTCGGCCATATAAGCTATCTTCTTTTTTCATTGCTTTTGCTGCGTGTTTGTGGCCGTGACGCCGAGACCTCAGGTCGCCAGAGTCATCGATGCCCCACCATCACTGCTGCGTCTCGGTGCAGCGCCTGCTCATTAGTTGTCACGTTTATCCTAGTCTCTGTACCATTGTCTTTACTTATCCTTTTCGAGCTGGTTATGTGAACATAGTAAAAAAAGAATATAGAAAAAAGCCCCATCAGTACAGCTATGAGCTTTAAAATTATTATTATTATTATAAGCACTATCGCGATGTAAGCGGGGATGCCTACTTCACTTGTGCCATCCAGGATGATGATAAAGAGAAAGACAAACAGAAAGCTCAGAATCTTGAAGAACAATGCTGTAGAGCACAATAGCTGTGATCGATAGGATGTGCTACAGAATGGTGAAAATTACTAGTTCATTGATATAATAGCTGGCGAGCCAAGACAGAAAAGGCTGGTGCACCCTGAAGGCAACTTGCTAGAACCAAACTGTTCAAACCACTCCAGACCGATTATTCAGAAATGAGCTTTAAAAGCAAAGATTAAAATCAAATTTTCACCAGTTGTAGTCTTCGGGGTGCCGCCACTGCATTATGCTGGCGTGCTGGGCGGGAAGAGCCTCTGCCAGGTCAGTCGTCCATTTGCACGGTGCTTGTTGAGCCGGTCTTAAACCAGGTGTAGCGTTGGGCGTAGCGTTGCTGGTTGAATATATCCAGCTGAAGAAGAATTTGCAGGTGTTGAGCGAGTATACCCACTCACATACGTACCATTGGAACGCGTATAGCCACCGACACTTTAGTTCCATCAGACCGAGTATAGACATCCACATGTACAAAGTCTTCAACGCCTGTTGAACGTGATGGGTTAGGTGTTGATGTGGTAGCTGTGCTTGACGATTCGCGAGTGCCGCCTGCTGGAGAAGAGGACGAGGAACATAACGTTGCCGGTCTAATAATATTATATCCAGCTGAAGAAGAATCTGACGGCGCTGTACGAGTAGGCGCTGAACGAGTAGGCGCTGATTGAGTAGGCGCTGAACGAGTAGGCGCTGATTGAGTAGGCGCTGTACGAGTAGGCGCTGAACGAGTAGGCGCTGAACGAGTAGGCGCTGATTGAGTAGGCGCTGAACGAGTATGTCCACTGACATACGTACCATTGGAACGCGTATAGCCACCGACACTGACGGAGCCTGCTTCCCCGCCACTAGTTGGGCGTGAAGAGGAAGAACCTGACGATGCCGAACGAGTATACCCATTTACGTACGTACCATTAGACCGGCTTCAACTCAATCTCGACTGGCTTGCCTAGCATGCATCCGGTTTTCGGCTGGGCATCTGAAGAGCCAACATGAAGACGTTGTACTAGGCCCATCTGTTCAGATGTCTGCCTGCTCAGCAAGTTGACACCACCAGTGGCAATGACCAGGATAGTGACTGGGTACTGTACATTACGGAACACAGCACAAGTGTGGAACTCACCCTGTATCGTGAGCTGGTTCCCATCAGGCCCAATCATACGTGTCTGGCACGGACTGAGTACTGGCAGTGCAGATAAAGCGTTGTAGCTGGCCTGCGTCATAATGTTGAGATCAGCTCCAGTGTCGATTTTGAAATCGAGGTGTGAGCCGCACAGATCCAGTCGTACTATCCACGGCTCGTCAGCGGTGTGGGTAGAAGCAGCTCCAAGGAAATTTTCGCCGACGGGGTCCGACTGCAAGTCAAACCCAGCTACATGCACATAATCGTTGTGTGCTGCACTGGCGGAGGCAGACCGGCAGACGCTGGCGAAGTGTCCAGACTTACGACACTTGTTACAAGACTTGTCCTTGGCAGGGCATTCGTCACGGTTCAATTTGTGGTCTTTGGAGGAGCCACACCACGAGCACTTCTTACTGTTGCTCGAGTCTCGTTGGGACTTGACCTGTGGTCGCTTTCCCGTCGATCCGTAACTTGCGTAAGCAGGGGACTTGCCGTGTTTCCGTTGCGGTGAGGTAGCTGGAGCAGCTTGGCTCACCCGGGGCGTTTGCTGGGCGACCTCGGCGTTTACGGACTCCGTTTTGCGTGCCAAGCTCACGGCAGTCTCGAGTGTCAGCTGAGTGTCATCCTCGAGCTGTAGCTTCTTCGAAACTTCTCGGTTCGTCATATGGGCCACTAACCTGTCGCGGATACGCTCATCAGACTTGTCAAACGCGCAGTATTTGGCTGCGGCACGGAGACGACGCACATACTCTTCCACGGATTCACCTGGGTTCTGGACACACCTTTCAAACAATGTCCGTTGGTGGATTACGTTTACACCCGGGCGAAAATACTTGTCAAAGGCCTCCAGTACCTTGTCGAGTTTCTTCTTATCATCCGCGGACAGAGATAGAGACTCAAAGATTGGATCGGCTTCGGCTCCCATGGAGTAAACTAATGTGTCTACTTGGCGTTGTCCGTCCGCCTCGTCCAATTTGGACAAAGAACTAAAGCGTTCAAAACGGGTCTTCCAGAGTGGCCATGCTTCTGGGGTGGAGAAATCGAACGGGGCAGGTACAGGAAATTTGGCAGACGACATGACTAACTGGTACTTCTGACACCATGTAATGTTCCTGAGTGAACATCAAGTTAGTTCCTGCACTCCATAGATCAACTTCACTCCACAAGTCCCAGACAACAACTAAAGTTTATTTACATAGAACAACAAAAGAAAAAGATGCACAACCAGGATCCATATATGTACAGAGTACGGGAATGCATATGGGTAACCGATCCTGGAACGGATCGGGTACAACAACGGGACCACAACAGTAGCCGCTGACATTCACAGAGCCTCCTCCTCCTTTGCTACGAGGCATGCCGCAATGGAACTGCAAGGTTTGACTCTGTGAGCCCTTCGACAAGGTTTGGAATATTGATGCTCACGGTGGCCGGTGTTTTTACTAGTGATTGATTGAATGTATTTACTTCGCTACTACTACTACTACTACTACTACTACTACTACTACTAACTTACTACTACTACTAGTGGCCACGGGTTGTCTTAGAACTACAGCATACTTGCACGTAACTTCGGCCCGGTCCCACATGCACTTGAGAGTTGCGGATCCGCTGCAGCGGTGTCGCAACAGCGTGTATCACCATGGAAACTGCGAGTAGCGGAACTTCCGCCGTGGCAGAAAGTTCAAATCCGCTACTCCAAAAATTTTTGGAGCGTATACTCTCCTGCGGAAGTTCCGCTCCTGCGACACTCTGACATAGTGAGCGATTTGTGTTGTTCGATTTTATTTTCGATCATGAAGTGGACAGTTTGACTTTAGTCAGAGCAGCTACGGCTACAGTTGTACATGTATGTTGAAGTCAAGACTCGTTTGGCCAAGGGATGAAGAGAGATACGGAGCGATAGGTGGATAGCCGAGAAGCTGAAACCGACGGCTGCGGCGTCGGCCAAAGACCAAATCCCGGACCTGTGAGCAGCCAAGCATGGCCATCATGTAAAACCACGCAGTCGGACCACTGTGATGTAGGTCTAGCAAGAGCGATACATGTACCACTATTACCAGTATCTGTAGCAGTTACCATTGCCATTGGTTATCGTCGACGTGCTGCTCAACAAGTTCGTACTAGTATTCAGCAACAAAATGTCGCTGCGGTCTCCATTGCCTGTCGACAACGTCTCGCCAATCGACCTCTACCCAACGGAAAATCCATTCTTTCAGATTACTAGTATAGTATACAGAACAAAGACTCAAAGTCAACAATACCGAACCCACGACATGTAGCTAATGCTTGATACTCAACAAAAACAACGACCTGTCCAACACCCAGTATCTACATCAACAGTACATCAGTGCTGCGTTGATGTGTCCACAAAGGACGAAACAGTTCTGTCCACAGACACAGTACTGACTGTACACCATCAGTACGTGCACGCGTACTTCGAAGTGAAAGCATGCTTGAGTTGCAGGAGAGCTGCACTGAATTTTTTGGAAGTCAGAGAGGCGCGCTCGCTTCGTTCGCCGTGCACGCGTGAGCATGTGAGACCACGCGAGCATTTTGTCGCAGGAGAGGTGCGACACCACTCCCGCAAGACCTTGTCGCACCAGCGGATCCGCCACTGCATGTGGGACCGGGCCCTTAGATGGGAATTTGTATGCATTTTCACTAACAATGCCATTTTGTTCTTATATAAAAGCAGATGACCGCGATAGACTCATATATTGTAGTCTTTTGGATGCTGAGTCGATTTGGTTTTGGTCCGAGAAGGCTGCAGTGCAGCGCTCGGCCCTTATTCCCAATCGAACATGATTGAATAATCCATGTGCTCATGCATACACCAGTCACCTGGTCGCTGTGCCTGCAGGGTACAACTTACAGCCTGTTTGGGCGCGTTCCTGTCACTCGAGCTCAACGTTGGTGTGAAAGTTTTAGTCTGCAGGCACGGTGACTAGGTTACTGGTGTACACATGAGCACATGTTCGATTTGGAATGAGGGCCGAACGCTGCATCGCGGACTTGAAGCAGAAGTTAAAATCGAGAAGTTGAAATCATAAACTCGGATGGAGAGCCAAGGGTTAAAATTTAAAAAAAGAGGACCAAAAGTTTACAAGTTATCCGTTTTGTCCAACACTAACGGTTATAAGTAGAATACTGTTGAGTCAAAAATGTGCAACAATTAGCACAAAACTGACCGATTAGATCATGACATTCAACCACCTGATGAGCTGCATCACGTCTAGAATGCGCAAACCAGCAGCCTTCCAACTTGGAAGGTTCTACACTGGTGCTACACCATTTTATAAACTTGTATTTGTACCAAAGGTCTAGCGCCACACGAATTTCTTTCCTTGCCCAGAGCTAGCTGGCCCCCAAACCCTGTCAAGTTCTACCAAAATGTCTACTGACTAGGTGGTGGTGGTGGTATCATTTTCATTAGCTTCAGTTCAGCGAGCGAAAGACTCCAACGCAGCAAACTGTTCTCCTTGTGTCCTTGTGGCTACTTCCTCTGTTAAAAAAAACTTTGTGATGGATTTTTGAGGGACTGGTTTTGCGCACAAACTGCCATAAATTGAGTCGAAATCACTTTCTCGGCCTTCCCTGGCATGCCATGAAAGAGATGCGATGCAAGGAAAGCGACCTTTCACAACAAGCCGAGCGGAATCGATGGTTGCGCTGTGGCAACAAAGGTGATGACAGCCATGGCGAGCCAAACTGATATTCCACTTCTCCGAGGGCATTATGCGCTGCTTGGCCTCTCTAGTACTGAGTTTGAGAGTGATAGAGAGCGATAGAACGGAGCAGCAAGCCCACATAGTGAGCAAGTTCTGAGCTGCTCAGATCCCACAAACACAATGAAATGATTCTGAATTCAAGCTCAACCGGCACAGAGCCCAGATTCGAATGCTGATGACCATGCATTCTTTAGAAGTCTGCAGTCCGACGTGAGTCTCGTGGCTAAGGAGAATTGAAGGGACTTGCAAGCCGGTGCCGTTCAGTGCTGGCAGGAGTATCCATCAGAGAAAATGGAATCAGTTTGGCTGTGCCTTTACTCATTTTGTGTAGTTCTGGAGAGTGGAGGTGAAACCAGGAAGTCGTAAAATATTTTGAGGACGCCCTGGTGGAAACGAGTTATTGCCACAGCGGCGAACCACGCAGCTTGAATGCCAGCTAACTAGAACGACGGCGACATCACCAAAGTTCAGCGAAGTGTGATCAAAGAAGCTGAAGCAAGGCTGAAAAGAGCTGAACAAGAACTGAGAGATGACGACTCGCGTGCAGCAGATGACGACGGCGACGCAGGGTCAAAAATGAGTCAAGCGAAAGCAACGCAAACTGAACTTTCTGCTTCGCCAACAATTTCTCTTGTACAGACGCTGTACATAGGCTGAACTACCTTCATCCAGTGATTTACAGTCGATACTAACTTTTCTTCACCTGTTCTAAGCGTTTTCATATCCATCAAAATCCATCACGAAGTTTTTGTTAACGGAGGAAGTAGTTGAATTCTGAGACACAGTTAAAGCTATCCAGCGCAGTCCATGATTGCTGGATCAAGCGAACAGTTAATCTTTCCAAAAATCCAACTGACAAAAACATGGACTGCATACAGGAAACGTTTCCACTTTCTACAGGGAAAGTTCCGTAACTTCGACAGTGTCATAAAAAAATACTGCTAGGTCATGAGTTAGAATCCCTGCTGGACTTCAGCTGTTTATAGGACATCGATTGCCTGCTGATTCCAACATATTTTTGAACAGAAATGTTGAGTCCAGCGTGGATGTTATTGCACGAGGGATTCTCCTGTTGTTGTCCATCAACTCCTCATTTCCTTCTCTGGGGTTTCTCGTGCATTTGCGTTTTCACTCCAGCTATGCTCATCACCAGGTGGGTGCAGTAGACAGACGTGCAAGGATTTCCCACGGTAGGTCATTGATGATCGTCACTTATGCGCAACTTCACTATACCTGGATACCACTGATTCCTGTCAGATCATGCTCCTGACGGTACGTAGATGTCTGCTGTGCAGTTTTCTGCTGGTGTGATGGTTTTAGTGCATGTGTTGGTGATTATGTCGAACAGCACTGGTAGGCCATTATTACCTTGTTCACAAATCTAACTTCCTGCCCCCACAGATTGTCTGCATTCTACAGCTGTAGTCTTTTCATGTTTTTGGTGACCAAAATTATCAATGGGAAAGGGGAAGCCTAAAATCAAATTTTCACCAGTTGTAGTCTTCGGGGTGCTGAGTCGAATGGTCTTGGTCCGAGGAAGCTGAGACGCTCCATTCCTCTTTTATTCCCGATCAAACTCACGCACTCTCACCGAAACTGGGTGACTGCACCCTACTAGATGGGGATTTGTATGCAAATGGTCACTAAAAGCGCTATGTCGTTCTTATAAAAGCACGGATGACCGCGATTGGCCCATATGTTGTAGTCTTTTGGACGCTGAGCCGACTGGTTTTCGTCCAAGAATGCTGCGTTCATTGCAGCAGCGTTCCTCCTTTATTCCCAATCGAACATGGTTGAACAAGCGGTCACGTGCTCCTGCGTACACCAGTCACCTGGTCACCGTGCCAGCCTACCGCCTGCAAGGTACAACTTACAGCCTGTTTGACCTTTTTGGGCGCACTCCTGTCACTGGAGTTGAACTCGAGTTTTTAAAAAAAGCCGAAGCCTAAATCAAGGGGGTCTCCGAGAACAAATATACGTGTACAATAGGGTGCAATTCTTAAAAGGAAGAAAAATATTAAGATAAAAAAGAGTTGAACCTTAGTGTGAAAGTTGTCGCTTGCTGGCCCGTTGACCAGGTGACTTGGGGCCTTGCCTCATGAGTTTGAATCCACTGGTTGTCATGCTAACTGTGCACCTGCTGCTGTCGCGATACTCTGTTGCGCGTGATCTTCACTGTGATGCACATAGCATCCAAGCTGCGACTGCAATACTCATTCTGAATATAGTTTTCACGTGCTCCTAGCTGCCATTGGGAGTTGCACTTGGGTGTGGGGCAAGTCTGCAAAAACCCCTCCCCCTCCCATGGCTCTCCTATTCAAAGACCTTGGAATGCAACCCTGCTGTGTTTGCCAATACGCTTTTGGTCTACGCTGGCTTTAGGTATAACATGTCTGATTCTTATGTGTCAACTTGTAGATTGTCTCTTGAGGCCCTCTGGAGTGCTCCACAGTCACCAGTGGTGTGTACTGTCCAATCGAGGAGTCGCTGGAATGGATTCTTGCTAAGTACTCCCACTCTTGTGTGCAGTACCCCATATACACCACCCCTGTCTACATCTCTTCTCCACTGTTCATGGCTCTACTTAGGACAGATCATGCAAGAAATATTTGCAGCAATTGTACCATCTTGGACTGCCAAAGGGGGAGAAGGTTGGACCTATCAATCAATAATTCAGCTTACAACGATACAAAGTTCAAGGTTATTATGGCCTAGATAACTAGTCGAGGTAGACCTACTTTGTGAACCCTGTAAGTCAAATCAATAGCAGCTATGGACTACATAATGGGAAATTTCAACCTTCCATGCCATTTTTGTTTACACCTTCTCCCTATAAATGTGTGAGTTTTTTTGACGGGTGGTTTCTCTTAGCTGCCAGCCACGTAATGGATGGTTCCTTGTACGGTGTGTGTGTGGGAGGGGGGGGGGGGTGAGCTATGGTGAGCTACGTTCTGTGTTGTGTGTTATGTGTGTGTGATATTCCAGGTCAACATGTCAAGTTTCCCCATCCTTCACCGTCCTCCAAAAGGGAGCAGTACATTGTGGCAATCTACGGTTGCAGCAGTGTTTTGCCAAAATAATGACAGGTGTTCCGTTCCATCCTGGGCTTGGAGGGATACTAGGCAGGGCAGGGCAGGGGGGGGAAAATGAGATCTGCTGGTGATTCCATGACAATTCCGGTTTCTGGTCTAAACAGGCTGGAAACAAAACAAATATTGCACAGATGTGTGCAAAATACTTGTGAAAACGTTGCTTGAGGTCCATGGCTATGATGTTTTCGTCACAGCAATGGGTTGTGAACAAAACAAATCTGATGTCTAAGGTGCAGACAGCGATTTTGAACAGTACAGTTGGTATTCAAAAGTTGCATACTAGAGCGATTTGTGAATGGCAGACAGGAATTGAACATAACCACCAAAGATTAAATGTTCCATCTCCATGTTGTATAATTATAAGGAATGCACCGTAAGTAAATAACATTTGTGCGCATGATATTGAGTTTGCTTGATACTCTGCTAATGGTTTCCCATCCTTGCATTGAACAGAACAATCCCTGATTAAAGTTGTACCTGCATGGCTGCTTTTCACTCCAAACAGATGCCATCACACTGCCGAACATTGCAGTGCTACTACATAGTTCCTGGCTTGGACTGAAGAAGCAGCCAGATGATGCGGAACAGTAACATCAACCCATTACACTCCCATAAATTTCCATCACCAATCACCACATTCTACTTGGTCTATCCTAGCATTTCATTTATTCACTTCTAAACTTTGATCTGATATATTTGATGCGTGTATTTGTTTTAAAACTTTTATCTCTATGCATGGGGAGTGTTGTCCCTGGTGCATGCTGGGTTGGCCATTAGTGCAGTGGGAGGATTTGGTCCTTGGTGCATGCAATAGGTTGGGCCCTGGGTTAGTTAGGTACAGATCAGGGACAGGTAAACCCTGTAGGTCATCTCTTCAACATCCAACACTACGCTACGACCAGATCAAGGCGCGGTGGGCCCACCTCCATTGTATTTGGTAACTATGTCGTTCTGTTTTGTACCCGGTGTATTGTACCACACCATGTTGTGTTTGTAACCTTGTTTCCTTTCTTTGCATGGGCTGGAACCTCTTGTGTGCAATGGGTTGGTCCCTGGTGCATGTGGGTGGGTTCACCTTGGGTACAAGGGAGATTTGGCCCTTGGTGCATGCAATTCTTGGGCCCTGGGTTAATTAGGTATAGATCAGGGTCAGGTAAACCCTGTAGGTCTTCCACCTTCAACATCCAGCACTACAACCAGCTCAAAGCACGGGCCCACCATCATTGTCTTTGGTAACTTTGTCGTTCTGTTTTGTACCCGGTGTATTGTACCACATCATGTTGTGTTTGTAACCTTGTTTCCCTTCTTGCATGGGCTGGAACCTCTTGTGTGCAATGGGTTGGTCCCTGGTGCATGTGGGTGGGTACACGTTGGGAGGTTTTGTCCTGGATGCATGCAATGGGTTGGCCCTGGGCTAGTTAAGTATAGATCGGGGTCAGGTAAACCCTGTAGGCCATCTCTTCAACATCCAGCGGTGCGCTACATCCTGCTCAAGGGTCTTCCGTTACTGCCGTCTTTGGGAAATAAATCCTGGTATGTATACTAATTATGCATGTCATCAAAGTGCAGGCTGCAAATCACCCATTTTTCTTCCCTATTTTTAAGGGGTTTGGTTAAATGCAAGCCAGTCCAAATTGATTAACGTGCAATACTTTTTCTTTCAACTAGGCTGAAGAGTTTTGGGGAATGTGCTCAACATGGGTGGTTGGTGGGGAGGTGAGATAAGCAAACAGCAAAAAAGCTGCAATTGGCATTGTTTATATCATGTCTTCAGCAGCTTGCTTGTGTTGGGTGCCTTCTCTTGACCTGTGCATGATGACTGTAAATTTAGTACATTGCTATTGCATGTTTCAGTGAACCTGCTAAGTCTAGGGAATTCCATGCAGCAGTGGCCATCTTAGGCCGTTGTTGCATGGGCTTGTGCTGCTAAGCGATTGTCTCATGTTTTGCTCACAACTTCCCAGGTAGGTGGTAATGGATCCATGCCGAATCTCACCCAAGATTTCTAAACCTGGCAGCATATTGCCAGATGGTAATGTATACCTTGAAAACAGGTGCGTCAGAATTGCATGTGTTGTGTGCATGTTGATCCCCTGTGCATGAGATGTATTTGCAATTAGCAGATATAAATGCATTTGCTTGCTTGAATCTGAATGACCGAGTTTTTGGGAATGTGCTCAATATAGGTAAGTGGTGGGGAGATGAGATAAGCAAACAGCAAAAAAAGCTGCAATTGGCATTGTTTATATCATGTCTCCAGATGCTTGCTTGTATTGGGTGCCTTCCTGCCTGCTCTAGTTACTTGGCAATTACAGATTTTTGTTGCCTATTTCTATCCTGCTCACAATCCTTCAAAAACATCAATGTACTGCATGTGTCTGAAAGTCTCCCCTTCTCAAAATGCTGCCGTGAGTCTGATGGTTGTGGCCACGTGTGATTCCACCCATGCATAAGGGACGTCAGCGTCAACAGCAATACCGTCAACACCGTCACTGCTAGGCACACACACCCCTGCTATCAACACCATCAGTTTCGCTAACGCCAGGGATGGGGGCAGCGGACACAAGCCCCATCCCAACTAACTACAAGGTAAATATCACATGGTGTTGTGTGCCAGCAATTTATTACGTAGAGACTTTTGGCATTAATAGTATGGAGGATAAGTAAGACGAAAATTGCGGTCGCAAACATTTTTCAGTTCGCGAACTGGATAGCGAACTTTCGCATTTTTCGTTCGGAAAAGTAGTCGGCGATTCATGTCAGGGCGGTCATAAATTTACCACGCTGTACTGTCTGCACACAATGTACGTCATGTTAACGTCATGCATGTGCGAATTCTGTTTGCTAATCCTTCTCATAACGTGAATTCCGTCACTGAGTTCGACTTTCCTTGGAGAGCGAATGCGAACGCAAATTTCGTCTTGCTAATCCTCCGTAGCCTTACAATGAGATCGCCATTAGTTCGTTCTCATTATATTCCAAGGCGTTTATTACACATGGCCGCAGACGTCGGTGAACGGAAAGTCATGCAATGCTTTGAAATATAGAGTGATACCCTTTGCTGTGGATAGAAACCTAGCAGTAGTGATACAGTCGATATCTCCACTAGCCAAAGAGGGTGTACATAAAATTTCAAAACAGTCCTTCCTCGTCAATCCAGCTACCTATTGTCCGTTAACCCCGGTGAAATATTCCGCCCTGCACAGGTGCAACAAGTACTGTCCATTCTGAACATGTACCAGTGCAAAACGCATTGTTTATAGAAACACTGACTCATTTGCTTTTCCACGCGTGCGCTTGGAAAGAGTTTGACAGAAATGAGACACAACTTTATTGCGGGATATATTTACGGCACAGTCGACTCCGCTTATAATGAACTCGAATACTGTAAAAGCCATAATAACGAAGTGCTAACTCTAACGAGTTAACGAGGAGAAATCTGTCGTTAAAATAGAAATCGTTACACAGAAATCGATACATATACCGTCCTATTGACCGTTGGGAATGAGTGAGAATCGTTACTTTGGGTACACGTAAACTAGTCAATTTGGGGAAATGGTTATATATGCGCCTCGTTAGAATAATGGCTTTTACAGTATAGGGAATTTCGTGATATAGCGAAACATAGTTCATGTCCATGTTTAAACCCATACAAAACTAACCCTTTATAGCGAACAGGTTTCATTTATAACGAACATTAACTTGTAGGGTCGCACGTTAGCCAAGTGCACTCAGACTGCCATGGGCCACACATGTCACTTAGAGAACTTTGGCTTACATGTATATGGGACTAATTACCTTGCACAATGGTATTTGTTATATTTGGAGTCGACTGTTATAATTATACGTGTGCAACCTTGACAGTGTATGCAATTGTGCAGTTATGACATACGCCAAGTGTTATAGTGTCTTGATGCGAAACGCTGACATTGATACTTTCCATGTCAATGTAGATTTTCCCAGTACAGGAACAGTTGCATCTCCTCGGAATCAAGCACGTCATGGAATCACCAGCATCTCCATAGTTCACTCTAAAATGCATTCTGCAGTGATAGAGAAATGGCTCTATTTTGTGGCTTTTGCAGATATTTTTCACAATTTCCTTGCTCAATAGTGCCACTTGAGGAGCCATTTTTCGGATCTGTATTATGCAAAGCCCAGATGGAACGGAACACCTGTCACCCAGGGGAAAATGAATGTGGAAATGGGGAGGCAGATGGTCTAAAAAATATCAACAGAAAATTAAAAAAAACTTGTTCTCTGGCTTTAAAACACTAAAAACTGAAAATAGGGGTGAACCTATCGCCAAATTTTTCAGGATGGTCCACCATTTTATTTGTGACGTCACTGCATGCATTGAGATATACATTACACATTGTGATGCCCACCATGGATTTGAATACCTGCCACACTTTCAGATGCCCACCACACATTCAGATGCCCACCACACATTCAGATGCCCACCACACCTTCAGATGCCCACCACACATTCAGATGTCCAGCACACATTCAGATGCCCAACACACATTCAGATACCCACCACACATTCAGATGCCCAACACACATTCAGATGCCCAACACACATTCAGATGCCTACCACACATTCAGATGCCCAACACACATTCAGATGCCCAACACACATTCAGATACCCACCACACATTCAGATGCCCAACACACATTCAGATGCCCAACACACATTCAGATGCCCAACACACATTCAGATGCCCAACACACATTCAGATGCCTACCACACATTCAGATGCCTACCACACATTCAGATCCTCACCATACATGTACATTCAGATACCCACCAAACATTCAGATACCCCCCAAAATTCAGATGCACACCAGACATTCAAATACCCACCATACATTCAGATGCCCACCACACATTCATATGCCCACCAGACATTCACATACCCACGGTTGGTACGACAAAGTCACCCCGCAGATCTCCACTAGTAACTTGCTCAGTTAGACCAAGACATGAATAACTAAAGTAGTAGGAGTACATAACCTTGGGTAGTAGTAAACCTAGGTGCTGTTGTGCACATGTCTGTACTGTTCCCCGGTCCTCAGTTACCATGGTTACCTCAGCCTGCTCATGACTACTGTGTGTTGTGTCCTGTTGATGTCCCTATTCATAACTGCTGCATTGCCTTTCATACTACACCCGCTGGTTTGAAGTGTTGTGCACAGTTGCATGACCTGTAGCTTCTTGTTGTATACATTGCATGCATCATAGGAGTCAATGTGTCATATCATGTTTCTCATGCTATTCAATTATTCATCCTTGCTCACGCTAGACTAGACGTCTGCGTAGGGACAGCTTGCTGGTGTGCTGCATGCATTCATTGCTAGTTCCATGCATAGTTCTTTGCCCTACTGTGGCGGAAGGTCGTCCCGTGCAGCCGCAATGATCAGCTGCGCTACGGAGGTTCAGTTCCGGCAAACACGCGTGCGGATTTGCATTTTGCTGCTTGATTTTGATGTATTTGTAGTTAGTACCAGGAAAGAGCTTGCTGGTGCAGTTGTTGTTTTGGTTTTGGTTCTGAGTTTAGTTTGCTCTTTGTTGTTACCTGCTTGGCACAATCCGAGTGGTGGTTGTGGTTTTCTTTCTCTTTGGCTGATTCTGTTACTACCAGGTAGTAGCTAGCCATTTTGAAGTATTGCAATCAGTTTGCAATGGATACAGTCTTCTCCTAGTGAAAATATTCTATAAACCTCAGACTCTGTGTTGTGAGCAGGGAGTAGTAAAATACAGGGAGGTGACTCGAGCATGTACGGCCAGTTTGACGATTGCCTCAGCACCGTTTTCACCCGGCGGGTGAGATTGGGGTACTATGGGTACCGAAGTGTGTAGACACGCGCGCGAATCAGGATTCTCTCGATCAGGGAGTAGTAAAATACCTACCGCCAAAGAGGCTCCTACTGCAGCCCGTAGAAACTCAGCGCTGAGAATTTCCAACAATTGTCTGCCTTCACAAAGTTTGGTAGTCGACCAAACTACCACTATGTCAGGATAGAAGTCCAGCAAGAGTGGTATCACTTTGGGAGATATCCCTGCGTGCCGTAGATTTTTCCTGTGTCGATACAAGCTGTTTACGACGACGTAGCCCGCATTTCAATCCTTGACAAACTTAGGAACATTTCATTCCGAAAAGTGAACTCCCGAATCTCTAGCATACCATAATATGAAATGCTCATCATCACAAAGAAGGTAGAGAAGTACTGGTTGATCACAACTGAGGAGAAATTAGTGCCGATCGTGTGGTGTCCTAGAGATTTTTTCGACTTCGAAATCGGTGCACTCGTTTTTCATCTCCAATCGTACACGTATTGTTCTCAAGGAAATCACCTTCGTTCTATTGCTCCATGCCGTCGATCGGGACGAATTTCGGAAGGGTGGTACCTTTCCATATGACGATGACACAGATGTATCACAAGAGCAAAACAAATGCTGTTCCATGAGATGGATAGACCTTTTCACGGATCAGTTCTTCGACAAATACTCAAGATTGATTCAGCAGATCATCTTTTTTTGCGAAAGAAAAAAAACAAGCGCGAGGCACCCATCAAAAATCACGATTAGTGGCGTGTCACCTCCCTGTATTTTACTACTCCCTGGTTGTGAGTGAGAATACCGGCGCAAACACCCACCATGTCATGTACATGTACATTCAGGTGCCCACCATACATTCAGGTGCCCACCATACATTCACATATCCACCATACATTCAGATGCCCACCACACATTCAGATACCCACCACATATTATGATGCCCACCATACAGTCAGATGCCCGCCACAAATTCAGATGCCCACCATCGATTCAGACGCCCGCCACACATTCAGATGCCCACAATACATTCAGATACCCACCATACAATCAGATACCCACCACACATTCAGATGCCCGCCACACCTTCAGATGCCCACCACACCTTCAGATGCCCAGCACACATTCAGATGCCCAGCACACATTCAGATGCCCAGCACACATTCAGATGCCCAACACACATTCAGATGCCTACCACACATTCAGATACCCATCATACATTCAGATGCCTACCACAAATTCAGATACCCATCATACATTCAGATACCCACCATACATGTACATTCAGATGCCCACCACACATTCAGATGCCCACCACACATTCAGATGCCTACCACACATTCAGATGGCCACCATACATGTACATTCAGATGCCTGACACACATTCAGATGCCCACAATACATTCCAATGCCCACCTCACATTCAGATGCCCACAATACATTCAGATGCCCACCACACATTCAGATGTCCACCATACAGTCAGATGCCCACCACACATTCAGATGCCCACCAGACATTCAGATGCCCACCACACATTCAGTTGCTCACCATATATTCAGATGCCCACCATACATTCAGATGCCTCCCACAAATAATTCATTCAGATGCCCACAATACATTCCAATGCCCACGATACCCACCACAGTGTTACCAAGTGCGCTCTACCCCCAAGCGTATTGCCAGTGCCATTTTTCAGTTTTGCGTACTCGTTTTTTGGGTAAACATTTTGACTGATTTGGAGTGTAATTTGGAGAATCAAACGAGATACTGTACAACTTCTTTTCCAGTCACAGAGTTCACTTGTGAACCTTACGAATTCAGTACAGTTTTCAACCTGAATTCAGTACAATGTTCAACCTTACGAATTCAGTAAATTTTTCAACCTGAATACAGTACAATTTTCAACCTCACCAGGTCCGCATAACCGTGGTCTACTTCGCTTGATTTTCACAATCTAGGGCTCGTTGGAAAGCTCTTGGCAGGAGCAACGCCAGGATACCAAGCTCCATTATGAAGCTGCCACAAATCAGGCGCCGTAACACAGCAAAGTCATCTTCAAGCATAATATGCAAGCATATTTGTCCCATCAACACCATTCCACTCTCCTTCATCACAGAACGCTGAAATGTTTTCGACGCGATTCAGACTTCAACCGGTTACGTCATTATGATGACGTGCTCAGTCGCTCCAAGAGCATGCAAAAAGGCATTTTCTCCAAACATGACGAAGAGATCGATCAAAAATTAGGATTTGCCGAGGTAAGAATATCGAAACACGGCGCTCGATATCTCTGGAATCCAACATCGTCACTCTTCGGCGATTGTTGCATTGGATAGCTTGGAGGTTTCGCTACCACGTATACCCTTCGAGTGTTGAATTTTCACAAGAAACGATGGAGTTACAAAGTGTTGTGATCACAGGAGTGTGATTCCCACCTACTTATACAATGTAACGTCATGTACATGTACATGTATGTGCTGTGTACATTATGCGTCATGGGTCTCTTTTTTATTATTCTGTGTTTTAGGCATGTTTTGTGAGCGGATCTTTCATGTGATCGCTGTTTTCGTACACTGTTTAGGTTTTTGGATTCGGATATTTGATTTGAGTTTGTTTTGGACAAGAACTGAAACTAGCACCAATGTTGTCTTGTCTGACTGAACCCAACACAAAGGTTTTAGTAATCTATCATACACGATAGTTTGCGCAATCCATACTGCGGACAAAACTTCGTATTTCCGTAAAAATACAAATGCGGGCGGTAGGCAACACTGCCACCATCCAGTACATTCTGTTATCGCACCCCACGTGAGTGTCTCCATGGTTTGAGCCAATCAGCGGCCTTACTGAGCGTGCAATATTCCCCAGTACACCGCCAGCCAATGATTATGTGGATGCACTGCAGTGCTATATTGCACCCCGGCGAGTGAGCGTGCAAATAACCTATTTGCACGCTCACTTCGAAGCGAGCGTGCAAATATAGGTTATTTGCACGCTCGCTTCGAAGTGGGAATATTGCGAGTCGCTCCGCCAGGGAGTCGCTGCTGACTTGACTGTCGACATGATTGTCATGTTGGGCCATGGCCAGACTGGAGACTGCCTAGCCCAGTATACATGCCATGGTACAACTACAACTGTACAACATGACTACATCAGTACATGACTATCACTGAGTCTGTGCGTGTGGTCATGAATCTCTAGCCTGGGTCCAGCCTGGGTCTGGCCCTGGCTGGGGGGATCTGGCCTTCGCTTCCAGGAGCGGAAGTCAAAACTCAAAGTACTGGTTACCGTGTTACAGACACTGCAGTGTGACTCAATCGAAGCCTGAAAAAACCAAGCTCCCCAACTAATACTTGCCCAAGCACATGCGATGCATAGGCGTAGCGCTAGCGGAGAGTGCGTGTGTGAGAGTAGATGCATGCTTCGGCCACTACCGTACCGACACCAGTCAGTGACTCACCAGGTCGCGGTGGTGACCTGGTGAGCTCGCAGCTGCACTGAGCGGGACATGCGGAAGCGTAGATCTGCGCACTAACCCATACTGTAATCATGCCCACTACGTAGACCTGGTTACTGGTAGACACTACAGCTCTAGCTCTGCGGACAGTCACAGTGACTCACACAGACCTGCACAGCGAGCACAGCTACCATGGCTACGCCGAGCTAGCAGCAAAGCTGAGAAGTAAAAACTAAAGTCAAGAAGTAAAGACTCAAAGAGCATGGATTGGCGGAGCTGAGCGCCGTGCTTGACTCACGTAGATCAACGGACTGACTACACAGACAGTCACACTACTAATACTATCACTAGGCCATGGCATGAGTGCGGATGCAGAAAATCGCTCGTAGAATCTACTGGCGCAGACTTCTACTAGTAGTAGTAGTAGTATCAGTAGTATGGCGGTAGGACTAGGAGTAGAGCCAGAGGCTTGTCGTCGTGCTGTTTCCTGCCTTCGACCAGACTATGTCATCCTGAGTATCTACACTGCAAGCGTTTCCTCGGCGAAGCAAGTTAAAATTTATTTGTGGCGAAGCAAGCTAGAATTTATTTGCACAATCTTACTCTTTGCCTCTAAGTGACCAGAACATAGTGATCAGAACAGGCCAGCCGGTTATTGAAGCGTGGCGCATAGTCCATAAATAACGTAGTCATGAAGGGATGCCGCAGTTCGCTATTTCTACCTTCAAATGCTACATCTGTTGAAGAGGATAGGTTTCTAGCGGGTTCACGGATTTATTCAGACATGGACTTGGAAGAAAGGTGAGGTTGAAACATAGCTGTACAAATACACAACTAGTTACCTGGACATGAATGCTGCTAAATTTATCACTGGATAAATATCAAGGTCAAGCTAGCTGTTGGTATCAGCGCCGCCGCTACTGTTGCTGCTGTCACCACCAAATCACCGCTGCTGCTGCGGGTGTCGCCACCAGCACCGCCCTACTGCTGCTGTCACCACCAGCATTGCCGCTAGTGCTGCTGTCACCGCCAGCACCTCTCCTAGTCTCCCACTCTCCTAGTCTCCCACTCTCCTACTCTCCTAAGCCACCAGCGTCGCCGGCTCTGCTGCTGTCACCACCAACACAGCTGCTGCTTGAGAACGGGTTTATTCACAACACCAATTGGGCTAATCGCGTTAAACCATGAAGTAAGAGTCAAAGCAAAAAGACAACCCAAATTCGGAAATAAATAGAACACTCATTTGAAATGTAGATTGAACACAGAAGCTGCACAATAAATCGTTATCTAATAAGATTGCCTAGCGGCATGCAAAGGCGAAGTCACGCCTCTGCCCGTGTCAGCACAGCCGGCGGCAATATGCTGCAATGGGGCTCCCGAACATGCAGCGAATGTAAGAGTAGGGATATCACCGTATTTCTTTCTTTCGTAGTAAACCAAGAATACTGTTTGTTTTCGGGAAGAACTACAGTACAGGAGATAGCACAGATAATTTGGATGAAAAATCTTGAAGGATACCAGAGATATGAGGCGTCAAAGTCATACGCCAACCTTCATCATGATGTATGCGGAATGCCATACTGATGTGGCACCAACAGGGTTTTCCGGAAAGCCTAGCAAGCGCTTAGCAACATTACAATATTGTCAGAATGCTATGAAATCTGGCTTGTAGGTGCAATATAGGTGCAATAATTATGGGTGCAATACAGGTTAGTTAGTCCTAATGTTGACCAAAATATAATATTTCGGCAAGCGATGACCAATGAGAACGAGCGCGGCGCCCGTAGCAACCACCATAGCAACAATGCTAAATCCATTGAACATGAGTTCCATTACTATGAAATTGAAGTGAGCATTGATTGCTATGGTTGTATTATACATGTACAAATAATAAATACAGCAGTTTAGTCTTCAGATGCCCAACTTTAATTTACTGCGGCAGTCACACAGTTGATCAATCATGTACATGTACATTTTACATGTAAAATGCACAATAGTGAAATACGCGTACAATCCAATCACTGACGCGATCCATGTCAGAGCACCACTCCATAGCAATTTCTTTCTGGTTTCAAGGCGACGAGTCGAATACAAAAACATAGCTCACTTTGTCGCAATAGCGAAAGTCTCCGTCAGGTGCAATCTTTCACTAGGGCCAACAAATCATCTGAAACACTCCTAGCGCTTGAACATATTGGGTCCAGAAATTCATTCATTTCGGGCGACCAGGAGGTGAACGTCTTGAAAGCGCGATCAAGAGCGATTCCCCAGCTCGAGAAGAAAGCACTATTCTACATAATTCGAGGTCGCTGAACACGATGGTGGGTGTTCCCTGGCCGTGAACTCCCTCCAAACGGATGAAAAATCCAATTGAAAACTACCCTCCTCACAACAAAAAGCTCAAACTACAGTTGCCCAAGCAAGTGCAGCACCAAAACGAGCAGGAAGACCTCAGCTATCAAACGCACCAACTTTCAGCTTTGAAAAAGAAAGCAGGACAAAGTAATTCGAAAAAAACTGCAGCGCAGTCCATGGTGCCACCGCTACCATGCTAATGTACGTGACCCGCGTGAAGGCTGTTTTCAGCTGATTTGTCACGTGACTGAACTCCCTAGTAAGAGGCCCTGCACCCTCTAAAGCACGTGACTGCCCATCGCAGCAGGCAAAACGAAACCCGGGTGCGTAACTCACCCATCACGGCAGAATATACCAAGTCTTTGTTTTTGTCTACAACCAAAGCAGCTAGCGACTTCAGAAATATAGTGGCTTCCTTGCCCGCCACACCCGAGGCCGAAAACACCAGTGGGGTGAATGATGCTCTCTCCACCTGGTTTACTCTTGCACCATACGCCGCCTTCTTCATTCTCCCGTGTGTTCTCAGGTGACTAAGGATTTCCGGACGAGACAGCAAGGACGGCCCAAGGTCAGTGACCCTTACATTAAACTGCCTCTGCTGTCGCCATCAGCACCGCTGGTACATGTCAGCATGAATTTTCCTGGCTCACACCACTTCAAAATGCATGATTTAGGTTGGGTTTAGTGTCAGTGTACCCGATGATCCCAGCAAGTTGAAAGCACTGGTACTGATCTCTATCTACGTTTACACTACAACAATATTAGGAGGATGAAAAAGTGTTTTACTCCGAGTTTCACGCACTAAGCGATCATCAGAAAACAGTAGGGGTGAAATGATTACGCTTTTTGACTATCGAATAAGTTCGGAATAACCTGAACCACTATCGATCGGTTATTGGTTAATTTTTCGATTGTTTCTTCTCGTACAGACAAAAGCCATATTAGAAGCTGAAAATGCGAAAATTAACTTACAAATTTAGAATTTTAAAATAGATCCTGGGGAGAAGAGAATTTTTCCTCGCACATTGGTCTATCTACAATCATACGTGTATAATCATGTATACTGTATGCACAATTGAGTAATCGAAACGTTTCCAATAATCAATTTGTTAGCTTGTAACGAAATCTATTTCGAGTATCCGGTATAATCGATTAAGGGGTAGAAATCAACACAGTCAAAGCTCACAAATATGTACTTTTCTTTTTCTGGTGTACAGTCAACTTTGCGAATAACGACATTCGGCGGGGCATCCGAAAAGTGTCCTTATTCGCAAAGTGTCCTTATACCCGAAGTCCCATTTGAATGTATGTGAACCCATATTGTTGTATAGTATGATATGCATATCAAAACGAATCTCTTTTCATGGTCTATGTCAAAATGTACTTTATTTTCATATTACAATTGAAAGGAACTATAAAGTCAATATGGAAGGGAAATAGATTGAAAAGTTGGCCTTTGGAGCCATCTACATGTACATATACAGGGACATGTACTGTACGTATACAGGGACATGTACTGTACATATACAGGGACATGTGCTGTACGTATACAGGGACATGTACTGTACATATACAGGGACATGTACTGTACGTATACAGGGACATGTACTGTACATATGTTGGACTCAGTAGAGCGTCCAGCCCCTATATGATGTCCAACCCCTATATAGAGTCCATTGGTCCAAAATCCACTGTACAGAGTCCAAACTTGGAATCAACTGTGAGCTCAAAGTTTAGATGGACATCACTCCCTGTATAGAGTCCATTGGTTCAAAATCAACCGTACGGAGTCCAAACTTTGAAATCAACTATAAAGATTAAAGAGTCTTATGTGGACAACACTCCCTGTATAAAGTCCAGCCAATTAGGCATCCCCTATCGAGTTCGAAATTAGACATAGGATCTGCTGTAAGCAGTGAATATAACCAGAAAACGGCCTCTCCCTTTAATCCTTTACATCACTCACTTCTCAATGTAAAAATATGTATTGAGGCGCCACTGCAGCCACTTCATTACATAAAAAAGCCTACAAACACCATCCTCAAATCAAGTGGTCTCTTCGCAGACGCTGCAAATTACAATATCTCAATCATGTAGTGTTGCCAAATAATTGTGCACGCACACACACACATGCACACACCCACACAACGCCAAGAAAATGCCTAGAAAAAAACAAGAATCGAAAGAGAATAATGGAGAGCCCAGGTTGAATTATTTGTTTTCAAATTATTGCGCGCGCGCGCGCGCACACACACACACACACACACACACACACACACACAAACTTGTACAACGTCAAGAAAACACCAAAAAAAGAGTAGAGACACCATACACACGCAACTCCAACAGCCATGCAAACGTCCACCCATTTACAAGTAAAGTCAAGAGGGATAACAAATAATTATACGAAACGAATGCATACCTGGGCGGATGCACGCACGTTTACATACATGTAGTAGTGTAAGAGAGTAACATAGTGCAGTAGTCAGCATAATACTAGCACATGCTGAGAGTGCAATAGCAAGCTTCACCATTGCTCATGGCCATGCAAATGTTCAGCAGCACTCAGTTCCGCAAGCTTCTGAAAATCAGCACACCTGCAACAAATAGATAGCACAAGGATACGCTTATTACCGTAATGATGCACGGGAGCACACAACTACCAAGTTCTCAACGAATGTGAGGCTCAATGAAAATCAATCCACTCAAAGACCTGTGAACAGGTGACGGAGGGGACAATAATCTATTAGTAATACGAGGAATAAGATCGTTTGTGCACACTCAAGACGCACAGACACACCACCATACCTGTAGTGTACACAGTGTTTCACTTCACTGCAACTAAATTGAAATGAGATGATTTGAACAATCTGTACAGCGTTGCCGTCAGTCAGTCTTCCCCAAGATGGAAATGCAATGATTTGTTGTCACGAGGCAGTTTCACTGACACAATGTCATGTTCGTGACATCAAAACGGTTACTTCAAGGAGAAGCTTTTTCTTGTCATTGGCATACAAGCAATCCTCCTACTACTACTAGTACACTGGCACTGCGTTTGTGGATCCCATTGTATTTGACATCATACTAGAGGAAGAGTGTCGTGGAGTTTCACATAATTATCACAGGGATAAAAATACATTTCTCATGAAATAATTATAATAATTGATGATAGCTAGACGATCGTATACGATTGATGCAAAGTCCTTGCAGTCCTTGAGGACTATTACGAAGTGGTTGATTACTTTTAGGGCATTCATTCAAGCAACATCAAACAAACGCGATACGCTCCTTGAAAATGGAAAAAAAATTCAAGCATAACGACAGAACCGTGAGCAGACCAATCGAAACGAGTAAAAGCTTCCTTACCTCAGTCATCGTCCTGCCATGTAGTTGGACAGCCTTTTGACACGGTGGTACAGGCAGCTCTTGTCCAGTCAAACAGGGGTATCCTTGTGGCGTCGAACGAAAGAGAGTGTCAGTGTATCTGACTCGTCAGATTGGAACTGTGCTGAACTTTTCTCTTTCTCCGCTTTCTGCTTTCATCCCTCGCTCTGATGAAACCGTTCAAACGTCTTACTGGCAGCAATGGCCAGCCTAACAGGGGATCCTTGTGGCGTCGAACGAAAGAGAGTGTCAGTGTACCTGACTCGTCAGATTTGAACTGTGCTGAACTTTTCTCGTTCTGCAATTTCTGCTGTCATCCCGCGCACTGATGAAACGTCTTCAGAGAACCACAAGACGCTTTCCAGATTTGATTTTGAACGTCTCCTTATCCTCCTTGGTTACCTCGTGACAGATTACTGTCAGCAACTTCACAGCAGAACTGGCAGCCATGGCTGAAGTGAAGAAAGGAATGCGCTGCCACCAGGCAAGCAAAACTGAAAATGAATTGTTCTTTTTCGGGCACAACACACAGGACAGCGTGACTGGATAAAACTGGACTCCTGGACTGTGAATAGGGGACTGGTAGAAAAAGTGTACTCCTTATAGGGGATTGCGCGGCAGGTTGAAGCTGATCAAAACTGAGTGGACTCCTGGACTCTGTATAGTGGATTTTGGACCAATGGACTCTATATAGGGTGCTGGACATCATATAGTGCATGGACTCTATACTGAGTCCTACACATATACAGGGACATGTACTGTACGTATACAGGGACATGTACTGTACATATAATTATGATGATTACTGTACAATCATGTACACCATACAACTACATGTATATGTAGCTGTGCCGATCACTACAACTGCATGTATTTACATGTAGAAGCAAAAAGTAACAATAATAAAAGCACCCCCCACCCCCCTTGGCTGCATCTTCTTGCATGTGTACCTTTATCCATCGCCATGGGTTCTGGTACTTCTGCATGACAGGTACTTGAAGTAGCTGTCAAAAGCCCAGAAAGTCGTTATTCAAGCAGTGGATATGACCTCGGGGCACTAAAAGCTTGTTGTTATTCACGAATTGTCGTTATTCAGATAGTCGTTGTATCCGAAATTAAATGTATACAGTTAGATGGGACTTTGCTCTGGGCATGGAAATTCTGTCGTTATTCGCGAATTGTCGTTATATCCGCAGTCGTTATTAGCCAAGTTGACTGTACTTGTGAACCACTCTATCACCACTGCCGTGTTCCTCCATGCATTGATCTGCAGCTGGGGGCGGAGCTGTTTTAGAGCGGTATCGAGTATGGACTTGGAGACTATGCCAATCTCACTCTTTGAGGGATTAATGAGCCGGCATGGTAGGGACCGGGAAAGGTGTCCTTAGGAACCTTCAGCGTGATGTATGCGTCCTTCTTTGCCTTGCGTCCCATCTGGCGTCCAGCTCCAGAGTACGTGTACACCCCCAAGGTTTTGAGTAGTGAGAAAGATTCTACTTGGTCCGCGTCATCAATATTATTGTCGCTTATCTTTCAGCTTGGTTTATATGTCGGGGATGCTCACTTGGCAGCCCATTTCATCCCATTAATGGTTAGTAAGTTAGTTTACTAGTACCTGAAAGGTCTAGCTAGATTTGGAGTTGATTTCGAGAGCGACGGGTGGGTGATTCTGATTGATACCACGCCGCATAAAATATATTTTCTTGTCACACTGCACAGGTAAGAGCAGCGCGACGCACAATAAAGTAATCGGCTACTATACTCGAAATCAGTTCCATTTTGCAAAACGGCTGAGAAGGCTCACCTCGGGGATCGCTCGACAAGCTGAGATCGTAGTTCCCTCACCTCCAGCTCAACGCTCGGAGTATCCAGCGCCCGTGGAGATTTACTCAGTACTGTACGCGTCGTCGTCGTTCAATATAAAATCTTGCAAAGAACGGCGACTGATTTGAACCACACAGGTAGTCGTGTTGCCCACGCGAAGTCATATAGAGAAGGCAACCGTCACGATCGACTTCCCTTTAGAAAGTAGCCAGGCAGCGGAGAGGAATAGAGATGAGCTTGCAAAAGCGAGAGAGCAATCCAGAGCCGAGAGCAGCGACGAGGAGGACCAACAAAAGTATGAACACTTCCTTGGACAATACATTCCTCATGGCTAGTTGTCATTCTATACCTTACCTTCTATCGTACATGCCTCATTTCTTGTTGGATGAGAGCAACGAAGTAAACAAGAAATGCTGTTCTTTTCGAAACGCGAGTGCACAGTCCAGAGTTCACGGACTGTGCTGGGAGTGCGGTACGCACTGGCTGCACAGTGCGGAGTTGCAGCATGCACATGAAGGTGCATGCTGGTCTGAAGACAGTGTTCTTTTTGTTCTTGCACTGCTGCTGTACAGTTGCGAATTTTCGCTGCGTGGCCGAGTGCTTTTCTCTTCGTTTCTTTAGTGTAATCTGTCTGATCATGCCTGGACGTGGACGATCCTCCACCCCAAGAGGCCGGAGCAGGTCCTCCAGGGGAGGTAGTTTGCCTGCCTCAGCAAGCAGACCTGAAGTAAGCAGCTCCGACAGTGGAGCCGAACCGAACGCCCAACTGCAGGAGCAGCAGTTGAGGATCGGCGCTGGCCAAGGAACGGTCAAGCCGTCGTCGTCGTCGGTCCCCATCGTCGTCGGCATCATCCTCATCATCATCCTCATCTTCCCCCTGTTCGTCTCCGTCGTCATCCCCGTCTTCATCGTCATCTCCCGAGTCTCGCCGTCGTCGCGAAAAATCAAAAAAGGCCAAACACCCGAGAAGTCGTTCCGTGTGTCCCCAGTCAACCTCGTCGAGGCGGTGGAAGAACCCCTCGTACGAGAGACAGTACGAGACAAACGCTGCTGTGCTGGAAGAGCTCGGCGAAGTGCGTGCTGCTCTAGGGAAGAGGAAGGTGGACAGGGCAAGGCGAGCCACCAAGCAAGGTGAGAACTTGTTGCGGGATAGGCAAGAGTGGCTGGTTATTGCAGATGCACACGGGCACGAGGCAGCCAAAAAGTTTGCAGAGGGTGGCGAGATGCTGGGGATTGTCGGGTGCCCGCAGAAAAGGAAAAGGCTAATGGCAGCCATCCAATCCCCCCCTGCGCCAAAAGCCAAGCAGCCCTTTCTCCCCCGCACTGCGTCCCAGTCGGCCAAGGGGTGGGGTGCCCACAATGCAAACTTGCATGCCACCATTGCGGCGAAACAGGCCACTACATTCGCGTGTGTCCCCGCCGGCAAGCAGCTAGCCAGCCGCGAAATGCCTGAACCCTGTGCAGCTGACGACTATGATATGTCATTTCAAAGCAATGAATTAGATGCTGAAACCTATTCTATGTTGCATAGCGTGGATGGAGAGTTCGGAGGGGACCGGGACAGGGTGGTCATTGGCAATCTAAAGAAAAACGTGCAGTTCTGGGAAGAAATCGGAGCACCAAAGCTAGTACTTGAAGTAATCAATAATGGATACACGCTGCCGTTTGTTAGATTGCCAGGGCCCAGGTGGTCAGACAACCACAAAAGTACACATGAGTTTCCAGATTTTGTCGGGGAGGCCATTTCAGATATGCGTTCTCGCGGTTGTATTAAAGAGGTTAACAGAGACCAAGTGTCAGTGTGTAGCCCGTTGGGAGTGGTGGATAATGGGAAGAAGCTGAGGCTTATTCTGGACCTAAGGTACATCAACAAACACCTGGCTAAATTCAAGTTCAAACTGGAAGATTTGAAGGTGGTGGCAGATGTATATGAGAAGAACGATTTCTTGGTTACATTTGACTTGAAGAGTGGCTACCACCACATTGCTATAGCAGAAAGCCACTAGAGGTATCTTGGTTTCAGTTGGGTAACCCCCCAGGGAAAAGCAGCATACTATACGTTTTGTGTCTTGCCGTTTGGTTTGTCAACCGCCCCTTACATTTTTACAAAGGTAACCAGGGTGCTAGTGCGTCGTTGGAGGGCAATGGGTATACGTTGCCAACTGTACACGGACGATGGGTCGGGAGGACATGCTTCTAAGGCAGGTGCTCACAAGGTAGCAAATCAAATGAAGAAAGATCTCCAAAACGCAGGATTTGTGGCTAATGAAAAGAAATGCCGTTGGGAGCCTTCTCAGGTTGTAGAGATGTTGGGTATGGTGGTTGACCTACGCGTTGGAGCCATCCGAGCCTCCGAAAAGCGTGTTAAAAAGCTTAAGTCGATGCTCAGCACAATGTCAGGTAGCAGGCAACCATCAGCTAAGCTGGTAGCAAGGATGACTGGAATGATAATGTCCATGTCGCTGGCCCTGGGCCAGATTTGCAGGCTGAGGACTAGAGCATTCTACCACATGATCCTATTGAGGAAGTCATGGGCAGCTCAAACAGTTTGGTCAAAGGAGGCAATTGATGACCTGAAGTTCTGGAAAGAATCTTTTGACAAATTGCATGGCCAGCCTTTCTGGAAGAAGGACCCACGTGTTGTAGTTATCTGTCGGTCAGATGCCAGCGACACTGGCGGGGGAGGTTTCATGGAGGGGAGGTTGGGTGTGCATGTTGCGAAGGGTGAATGGCCAGGTGAAATCAAAGAAAAGAGACTAAGTTCTACTTGGCGTGAGCTTAGGGCTGTTAAGCTTGTTCTGGAGTCATTGGCACCAAAGATTGCTGGGAAGGCTTGCATACATCGCACAGACAACCAGGCAGCGGCACACATTATTGAAAACGGTAGCCGCAAAGAGCATCTGCAAGAGGAAGCTATAGGCAATACACAAATTGTGCAGGCGTTTTAGCGTGAGGATTAGGGCAGAATGGGTACCTCGGGAAGAGAACGAGCTGGCTGATTATTATTCGAAGGTTGTTGACCAAGACGATTGGCAATTGAACCCTGCATTATTCCGGGAAATGGAAGGGAGATGGGGCCCCTACAGCCTAGATTGTTTTGCCAGTTTTAAGACTAAGCAGCTCAGTAAGTACTGCTCCCGGTGGTGGAACCCAGAGTGCTTTGCGATTGATGCGTTCACAGTGGATTGGTCCATTGAAAGGGTGTGAATGGTTCCCCCAATCTACCTTATTTCACGTACAATCGATATGCTGCTAGCATGCAGAACCCATGGCACTCTCGTTGTACCAGAGTGGCGGTCAGCCCCATGGTGGCCAAAATTGCATGACGGTGCTGCGTGGTACGGATTTGTGAAAGAGTGCGTGTGGTTGCCAAAGGATGAGAATACATTCTTGCAGGGGTCATGCCCATGGAATTTG
Organism: Sycon ciliatum; assembly: GCF_964019385.1. Taxonomy (NCBI): domain Eukaryota; kingdom Metazoa; phylum Porifera; class Calcarea; order Leucosolenida; family Sycettidae; genus Sycon; species Sycon ciliatum. The sequence goes on from NC_088643.1 coordinate 33,552,884, forward strand.
TTTGGTTACGGCATGCCGAAGTCCGAGATCATTGCTTTGAAATTGTGCGCAGTTAGTGGCTGTGATTGCTGACAGCATACCTGGCGCGTGTTTGTATGCGGGAGAGCCTGAGTATGTCTGACGGTGCATGAAATGAGAGCTTGCGGAAGTTTGCCTCCATGCTACAGGTGCGGTAGGGCAAGTGCTATAGGCACACATACAGCTATAAGCTCCCCGGTTAACACGTACAGATGTATCAACTCGAAGTTGCACCCAGAGCACTAGCTTCGCAAAGAGGTGAGTCCATGAGTTAAGTGTGCTAGCCAGAATTTAGAGAACACCATAGGTACGCACGTAATGTTGCACGGGCGAGCGGCCTCCAGGCGCTTTGTAATCGTTGTTATGAGAGAGGTGTAGAAGAGCGATTGGAGCACTTGCCGAGGATGTCACTACAGCTATGATGACAGTCAATGTTGAAGTATCGTTGTATTCGTTTTCATGTTCGTCACCGTGGTCTGGGTGGCCACACATTGAATTTAATATTCTGTCGATGGTTACATGCGACATTAAGCGTCCGTTTGCATTGTTTCTGTGTGGTGTGTATGTTGCGAGTGGTGCATACGGTCATGCACGGAGTTGTGCTACAGGCATACATGGACACTACAGGTGTTAACCCGAGCAGCAGGCATGATAAGGGTGAAAGCTACAGGCTTACAATTATGACCCAAGGTGCTGCGGCAGAGCCAGCCGAGCGCGGACGCTACAAGCAATCGAGCTAAGGGGGAGGAGGCAGTCAGTGGCGCAGAAGTAATCATGCTGTTCTCCGACTGTGTGCTACAGGCAAGTAAAGTCAACAGCCAGAACGCATGTCTCGCTGCTTGGCAGTCTATATGCCGCCAGCTATGCTTTGTGCTTCTTGGAGCAGCTGTTGCTGCGACCCTGCAGTTCTGTTGTTGTTGTGGTGTGTACGAGAGAGTCGAAAAGAAATGCCTCATTTCTTGTTGGATGAGAGCAACGAAGTAAACAAGAAATGCTGTTCTTTTCGAAACGCGAGTGCACAGTCCAGAGTTCACGGACTGTGCTGGGAGTGCGGTACGCACTGGCTGCACAGTGCGGAGTTGCAGCATGCACATGAAGGTGCATGCTGGTCTGAAGACAGTGTTCTTTTTGTTCTTGCACTGCTGCTGTACAGTTGCGAATCCCACCCACCCACCCAATTGGATAGTCATTGCTAGATATGTATGTGCATATGGATTTATTGGCTGAGTAAGCAGTAGTGCGTGTATGTGGCGAGCATGTTTCCGTGTGTGGGCCAATTTCAGATAATTCTGTATTAAGGTAGCACATTGGCTTTATTTAGACTGGCCCATTTGGGGTTATTCAGCATCTCCACCATTGTCGCTGGCGGCAATTCCCATTAATCAGTGCACTAGGCCGTGGTGAACGCATTTCGATCGGAGGTTCATGTATCCATTGTCCCATGGCTTGGATCGTGTACTGTCTTGCGTTGTTTTCCTTTTGTTATGCTAAAGTGATGTGTACCAGGCTGCCATGATTATGTTTAAATGCTGTGTGCCTGTGGCATAGTAATATTAATACACATGCGGTGCAAGAATTGGAGCAGCTGTTGCTGCGACCCTGCAGTTCTGTTGTTGTTGTGGTGTGTACGAGAGAGTCGAAAAGAACACGTTTTATCACCTCAAGTGCACACGTTGTTGTCCAAAGTCTAATTTCAAATTGTCGAAAGATAAGCGACAATATTGCTGATGCTGACCAAGTATCTAAATGTACATTGCCAAGGTTTTGAGTAGTGCTCAAACGAGCACTCTATGCTATCGAACGAGTAGTGCCACTATCGAGTTGAGTACCCTATAACACAACCTAGTCGCTCTAATGTGCACATTCCCAGCACGCCAACTTTAGCTTCAAATTGAGCACACATGTTCATTGTACAGGGTAGGTCAAGTTTCGCCCAAAGTCAGTGACATCTCTCGGACTGATTTTTCTCTCTTTCACTTGCATCTACATAGCTAAACACTTCCAGTAATAGAGGCACAGCTCTCAGGCGCATACGCAGGGTCACCTCTAGGGGGGTTTCCAACCGAATCCCAAACAACCAGTAACAAAGTGTGTGTAAGTGTGTTAGTTTTAACCCTTCCTAAAGAGCCGTAGGAAATTTTCAAAATTATGCATTTTTTCGTGTTGTTTGGATCATAACTTCAGTTCTACTCACTCAATCTTCATTATATTGGGCTTCCTGGAAGTGGAAAGGTATCAGGGAGAGAATGAGGTCGACCATGATAGCCAGGACACAGTACAGTCATATACATATCCAGCGCTATAGGCTATAGCGGTAGAGTGCAGCGACGGTGCGAAAAATGCCCCAAACAGGCCCAAACGCGTCCTGCTCCAGCGATTTCGTTTTTCTTGATCGCAGAGTTTCGACTTTTTCCTGTGTACTCTTGAAAATATCACAAGGGAAGCCCCTGCAAATTTGAGCAAATCAGCGTGACGAAAATCTCAAATTCTCGATTCTCAAGTCGCACTGCGCGCTTTTGAAATTGCCAAGATCGCGGCTCAATTTAGGAATGATTTATCTCACGATACATTGCTCGCAGCGCTTCACAAATTGTTTTAACCGACAGCTGAGAGTTTTCTATTCGACCTGGATATTTGGATCGTTGGATTTGAGCGAGATTTGACTGAGTTACGATCTTTTGAAGTTTTGCATTCTTGCCAGATCGATCATGCGCCCTACCAATAAATGCCCAAAAACGTTGCTCGTTTGGAACATTTGGGGGGTTTACGGGCAACGGGAACCCCCCCCCCCCCCTGCGTACGCGCCTGGCTCTGACTTCGTCGAGAGGAACTACATAAATAGACTTTGTCAGTTTGTGCTGCACAAAAAAGTCATGACAGCATACATTCCTCTACTATACGTGTATGCTATCGAGTATCGAGCCCCTTTTGAATTCAAGTCAAGTACTCAGCGAGCGTGTACTCGAGTACTCGGTGTATTCCTTTGAGCACTAGCGTTGAGAACTGGAAAAGCTTTCTATCTACATGTACCAGGCTGTAACTGTTCTTCTATCATGACATCATGACACTACGGAGAATTAGCAAGACGGAATCCGCGTTCGTGTTCGCACTCCAAGCAAAGTCGAACTCAGTGATGGAATTTTGCATTGAGAAGGATTAGCAAACAGAATTCACACATGCATGACGTTGACACGTCGTACATTGCTCACAGACAGTACGGCATTGTAAATTGATGACTGTCCTGACACGAATCCGCGATTTGTGTTTCGACTACTTTTCCAAACGAAAAATGCGAAAGTTTGCAATCCAGTTTGCGAACCGAAAAATGTTCGTGAACACGAATGCGAATTTCGTCTTGCTAATCCTCCGTATTGTAGGTGTCTCTTTCCCCGCTGCTGCTGCTGCTGCTGGTGCTGCTGCTATGGTGCGTATTTATGTTTTGGAATACAGGTGGTGGAAGGTGGAGCTGCCCAGCCCGTTCGTCGACGCTTCCACGACTTGCCGACATGGCTGGAGGCATGGACTCTCTTCATGAACATCGTGTGTTCTGCCAACCCGCCTGCAGGAGATGCTCTCATACCAAGCCACCATTGTTGCAGCCAACAGGCAATACTATCCGGAGGCTTGGCTGTCGTACGACACCCAGTTTCGCTCTGCCATTTCTGCTCAGCCAGGCAAGCGCTTTGACGTCATCGACATCAATCTGTGGCAAATGTCCGTGACTAGCCAATCAAGGCCCACATGTGAGTCCTGCCGCCTCGTCCATCCCGGAGGCGGCCAGTGTCCCTTTCTCCGCAACGTAACAACCAGCAAGCCTTCAATGGGGTCCGTACGGTGTCTAATGGCCAACCGATCTGCCGGAACTTCAACGCTGGGCGTTGCAGTCTCAGCAGGTGCAAGTACGCCCATGTCTGCACCCGCTGCGGGTCCAAGGACCACAACGGATCTAAGTGCGGTAGGCGCCAGTAACTGTGCTGCTTTGGCTGCAGCTCCCGCGATTGTACATATTTCTCCCTGCACTTCACGTTCCACTGATTTCACAAGCGCATGTCCTGCTGTCCACACGCCCTCTCTGTTTCTCGCTTCGAATCACTGCTTCGTAACCACCCTGACAGTTCATTGGCTTCGTATGTTATTAACGGCCTCCGCTGCGGCTTTGACATTGGCTTTACCGGCAACCGCATAACTAACCAACACTAGTCCAACCTCTCATCAGCATTCCAGCACTCTGCATTTGTGTCTGCACAGCTCACCGCTTCCTGCAACGCCGGCTACACGGCTGGCCCATTTGACTCGCCCCCATTCTCATTTATGTACTGCTCTGGCATTGGCGCCGTTCCGAAAAAGAATGGCAAGCTACGCTTGATACACCACCTGTCCAGCCCTGCCGGCTCCAGCGTTGACGACGGGATCCCTGCCGAACCTTTCTCTTTGCAGTACATCAGCATTGATGAAGCCATTAGCATCATTATGTCCTCCCCGTCTCCTGTCTATCTCTCTAAACTCGATGTGAAGAGCGCTTTTCGTCAAATACCTGTCCGCCCACAGGATTGGCATCTCCTAGGCATCCTGTGGCAGGGTAAGTACTACTACGACCGTGTCTTGCCATTTGGGCTTCGCTCTAGCCCAGCGGTATTTGATGCAGTGGCAGCCACCATCGAATGGATAATGCACCACGAATTCTCCATCCCTAAATTGCTGCATTTCCTGGACGACTACTTGTGCGTGAGCGTGGGCCAGGCAGTGGCGAATCGGCAGCTGGCCATTCTTCTCCGTGCATTCTCATACCTCGGAGTCCCGCTCGCGCCTGCGAAGGTGGAAGGCCCGTCTCGTACCCTGACATTCCTGGGCATTATCCTGGATTGTGAGAAGATGGAAGCCCGGCTCCCTGACGACAAATTGGCTGACATCAAGCGCCTGTTGACTGCAGCGAGCATCAACCCTACCATGTCTCCCTCGAACTCGAATCTCTTCTGGGGAAACTCTCCTTCGCTGCAAGAGTCATCGTACCCGGTCGGACATTTATGCGGCGCCTGTGGTCTATTTGCAGTCGCTACCAGCAGCCTCACTACCGCATCAGTCTGACTACCGAGTGCCAGGAAGATATCCAATGGTGGCTACGGCTCCTGGAAGAATGGAACGGAAAATCATTCTTCCTGTTCCCAGATTGGACACCATCTCCAGACTTGGAGCTGTTCACTGATGCCAGTGGCACCCTGGGCTGGGGCGCATTCAACACCGGCCGCTGGCTTCAAGGGACCTGGTCGTCTGAGCAACTCGCTCACAGCATTGAGTGGAAGGAGCTCTACGCGTTGGTCACAGCGTGCTGCACGTGGGGCAAGGAATGGCGCCAGCTTCGTATCACAATGCACTGTGACAACAAGGCTGTGGTAGATTGCATCCGCTCCGGCACATCCAAGTCACCGCCAGTGATGACCCTGATCAGGGAGCTGTTCTTTGTGTGCGCCCGCTTCAATTTCACCGTCGCTGCTGCTCACATTGCTGGCCAGTCTAACTGCATTGCCGATTCGCTGTCTCGTTTCCGCATGGAGGAATTTCGGCGTCTCGCCCCAGCTGCTCAAGCACAACCAGACCAAGCAGTGCTGCCATTCCAGTCGATGCAATATAGCCTTGACATACAGGTACCGATTGTCATTGCTAAATTGTCGTATTGAGAACCTGCGTTGGATTTCATCCATCTGCATGCCTACCTTTATCCATCTCGTGCCTTAATTCACTTGTTCTGAGCTCTCGTGCATTGGTGGTGAACGCTTGCTGGGGTGCCGTGTGCTGGTTTTCTGGGAACAGCTTCCTTCAACTGGTTGCTTTGCTGCTACTATCTCTGCTTAAAATTGCATACTATTGGTCGGCTGTTTGCGACGCCAATCAGTAGTCATTGCACCCGGTCGTGGGTACTATTGCCGCTCAAGCATGAGCGATTGCTTTGGCCGTTTGCAACGCCAACTGCTTCACCCTGGTTGGCTGTTTGCAACGTCGATCAGGGAACTTTGCACCCGGTCGCGGGTACTGCTGCGGCTCAGTCGTGAGCGATCACTTTGGCTGTTTGCAACGCCAATCGCTTCACCAGTTGATCGAAACCAGCACACTGGTGTACCCCAATCATCCTTGTGCGGTGTTGTGAGAATACGTGGGTATGCATGCAGCTTTGCTCTGTGACTTTCCATTGCATGTAGTCACTTGGCTCTCCCATTTCCTATACACTGTTCTGATGCATTCGGGTGCAAGCGCTAAGGGGTGTTGGCCACGCTCATTTCCGGACACTCAGGGCTATGGGTCATCGTCCTGCTGACATTTCTAGACTCTCTTGGCTCCGCCAAGATCCTGCTCCGGCGGTCGACAAGTGTCAGACTCTCTTGGCTTTGCCAAGATCCTGCTCCGGCAGTTGACAAGTCTCTCGTGGATTCTTCTCCGGCAGTGTCCACCCTGCCAACCCTGAATCTCTCTCTATGTAGCCTCTCACTCCGCTGGCCAGCACTCCCTCGTAGCTCAAGTCGCATTTTGTTGTAGTTTATATGTGTGTGTGTGTGTGTGTGTGTGTGTGTGTGTGTGTGTGTGCGTGCGTGTGCGCGTACATGTTTGTGTGCATGCAGTCATGCGTTGTGTGTGTGTGTGTGTGTGTGTGTGTGTGTGTGTGTGTTTGTGTGTGTCCCATATGGTGCAGTGGTATGTGCAGCGATTTCCAATCGATAGGTTGCGGGTTCAATTCCCGACAATTATGGTCACACACGTCATTCTTCTGTTTCTTAGACTACTCCTGACTTTTCTTTCATTCTCCTGGGTGGTTACCAACAGCCAGTGCATGCCGGAGTATGTGGTGTGATGTGTGTGTGTGAAAAAAAAGCAAAAAAGATAAAGATCCGAAAGTAGGGATTCACTGGCCAGAAAAAGCCACTTCATAACTGTGCGGTGTAGACCAGGCTGAATAGTGGCGGTCAATTCTTCAGCCTTGCAAGCAGTTGAATGGTGCAATCCCAGCACAAGCTGCTATGGCTTCTGCTGTAGCATTCGCTATCATCGCCTCCGGCGATGGGCGTCAAATGGTCAAATGGTGTGTGTGTGTGTGTGTGTGTGTGTTATGTGTATGTGTATGTGTGTTTGTGTGTGTGTTTGTGTGTGTGTGTGTGCCATATGGTGCAGTGGTTTGTGCAGCGATTTCCAATCGATAGATTGCGGGTTCGTGTGTATGTGTGTGTGTTTCTGTGTTATACATCTGCTGCTTTTCTTTAGACTTGGTGTACGGTTGGCTCATCTCATAGTCTAACTGACATACTTCGATCAGTGCTTTCAAAGAGAACATCTCCTCTCGCAGATAGAGTCCTTCTAGACCAGAGGTAAGCCACAATGCAAATTTGGGTCTGCAGGTGCGTGGGCGCGCGAGCGCGCGGGTGTGTGTGTATGTGTGTCAGCTAGTTCGGTAATCAATGGTGCTAGTGAAGCTTATATCAGATCCACTCTGATTTAGTCACCCACACTAGTAGCAAGTATTACCTTCACTGGGGTCAGGGGTAACTGCAGTTGGATCCCAGGACGTATACTCTGATGCCGTCAATCCTTTTTCTGCACCTTGTCCTTACCCACTTACTGAGGTGTGGTGAGCCCATAAGTGGGATCATTTTCAAGTCCACCCAGAGTTTTGGGGATTTGAGGGGGTGTCGGCTGTTGGGCGGTTCAATAGCCAATTGAGTCATCTTTCCAAGATTCCTTTTGAGTCTCTCTTCCCTCTCCCGGGGAGACCCACGTGACCAGTTTTGGCAGTGAGCAACAAGCACAAGTACAAGTGTGTGTGTGTGTGTGTGTCCCATATGGTGCAGTGGTATGTGCAGCGATTTCCAATCGATAGGTTGCGGGTTCGATTCCGGACGATTATGGTCACACACGTCTTTCTTCTCTTTCTCAGACTCCTCCTGACTTTTCTTTCATTCTCCTGGGTGGTTACCAACAGCCAGTGCATGCCGGAGTATATGGTGTGATATGTGTGCGTGAAAAAAAAGTAGTGATTCACTGGCCAGAAAAGCCACTTCATACCTGTGTGGAGTAGACCAGGCTGAATAGTGGTGGTCAATTCTTCAGCCTTGCAAGCTGTTGAATGGTGCAATCCCAGCACAAGCTGCTATGGCTTCTGCTGTAGCATCGCTATCATCGCCTCTGGCGATGGGCGTCCAATGGTCCAATGGTGTGTGTATCATTATGGTGATAATTAGGCAGATTAATGGGTGCACGCAGCTTCGTGCTACCGCTCAAACTATGCTGCTATGTTTGCTGTTGCTGTATACTCATGCTTTCCTACTGTCTACGGTCGTGTGCACTGCACTTCACAGTGACGAAGTCGGCCAAACAGCATTGTGCATGCGCGCGTGGTACTCTAGGTGACGTGACACTCTCCGTGCCATTGAACGTGACATTCACCGTGTCGGCAACGTGCGACGTGGCATTTGCCATGGCATATACCGTAAAGTCCGCTGCAAACGCCCACCCCATTTTTGCAAGATCTGCTGGCCTATATGCACTGACCCCATGCACTTTCACCCCTACTGTACGAAAGTGCATCTCACACCGTAGCGCGAGGAATGCTTTGCTACGGTAAACTATGTCCATTTTCTGGGTGTCAAAATGTTTTTGGGCACTAGTTACGAGCTAGCTCCTAGTGATTTTATGATGTTGGTTGTTAAATTTCGAAAATCCAAACGGGAGTTGCTTCGGAATAAACAGGTGAGGTAGCGAAGAACAGACTATTGCAGGAACCAAATACACTTCTGACGGTGTTTCAAGCCATCATTTCCAAATCACGCAAAGCGCAATGGCAAGGGTTTTTCTCGAGCACTTCAGAGTTTTCAACAAGTTAGCAGCGACTTTGTAGGTGTAGCTTCTGTGACATCCCCCCCCCCCTGTTCGACTTGCAACTGCAATACTGCGACCGGTCAAGTCGTTGAATGACGCTTCGTCAGAACAATCACCGTTCCATTCTGAAAGCGCGACATCGTGGCAATGCAGAAATTTTATGATTTGAAAACCAGATGGATTCTACGGCATTACTTCATGAAGAACGAACTAATAACAAAGACAACTCATTCATCGTGTTGAGTTCGAAACAGGACGACTGACGACACATTATCCAGACATTACAACGGGAACAGGTAGGTTGGGGGAACGACATTTATTATAGACGACGAGACAAGAGACCAAGACGAACGAAACGACTACATTGAAGAGTGAGAAAAGAGAGAATGAAAGCAAGTCTGAACGGCAAGATGAAGGGCCTGGGTAGCTATGGCAAATATGGGCGCGCAAGTAGCTACCCAGGCCAACGGAACAAAAGGAGACAAAAGGTGAGTACGCAGGTGCATGCAGGCCAGCTAGAAAAGGTACGGGAGGAGGTACCTAACATACCACCCCTCCATGAAAAAAATCCCGCGTCCTCGCGGAGAGAAAAAAAGAGAGAAAAAGATTTAAAAAAATGACTGAAGGAGAAAAAACACACACACACAACGCACGGGCCTCACAAAAGTGTGTACTAAAAAATGCACTACAGATCATTACAAGCGTCAACGTTCCTGTACTACTTATACTATAGTGTGTACATGTACATTGCCAATAACAACGGGCCCAAACGCCCCTTCAAAACATGGCACCAAAAATAACTATTGGAGTTCGACGAGGGACTTGAATTGTATTCTGATGACTAGTATTGTGCACGGCTAATAGAGCCTAGTTACTCTTCAATATACGACATAAATAAGAGAGCGTGGCTCACCATGATCGGACCCCTAATATTAATGAAGGACACCCGCGCGCGCACACACACTACAAAAAAAATTCACGAAAATAAATTTGACGAAGAAGGAACGCATACAAAAAAAGAAAGAGAGAAAGGTAGCTGACCTGCATGGCTTGAAACGAGACGAGGTTGACATAGACGAGACGAGGTTGGCGTAGGAGAGACGAGGTTGATAGACGAGACGCGGTTGGAGACGAGACGAGATGGACCTGGACGAGACGAGGTGGACATAGACGAGACGAATGGCGGTTGAGGACGACTGGGCATGGGATGATCTCAGGGTCGTGGGTTGATCAATAATCGGGCGCCAATGTTGAGTTCGAAACAGGACAACTGACGACACATTATCCAGACATTACAACGGGAACAGGTAGGTTGGGGGAACGACATTTATTATAGACGACGAGACAAGAGACCAAGACGAACTAAACGACTACATTGAAGAGTGAGAAAAGAGAGAATGAGAGCAAGTCTGAACGGCAAGATGAAGGGCCTGGGTAGCTATGGCAAATATGGGCGCGCAAGTAGCTACCCAGGCCAACGGAACAAAAGGAGACAAAAGGTGAGTACGCAAGTGCATGCAGGCCAGCTAGAAAAGGTACGGGAGGAGGTACCTAACAATCGTATGAAAGGAAATCTCGACTGAAGTTTTTTTCTTTGCAGCAAGATAATGACAATCGCTTTTGTAGAGCCTCTTGGTAAGACATATCCAGTTTGTAGGCATTATAGTCGTTCTCGTACACATTTAACCTTAATGCCAGTTTTCTACAACTATATTGACCTGAAAAAGACGAAAATAGTATGGACCCGCTGGGGTGGGGGTCTGCAGCGAAGTGGGCGTTTGCAGCGAAGTGGGCGTTTGCAGCGAAGTGGGCGTTTGCAGCGAAGTGGGCGTTTGCAGCGAAGTGGGCGTTTGCAGCGAAGTGGGCGTTTGCAGCGAAGTGGGCGTTTGCAGCGAAGTGGGCGTTTGCAGCGAAGTGGGCGTTTGCAGCGAAGTGGGCGTTTGCAACGAAGTGGGCGTTTGCAGCGAAGTGGGCGTATGCAGCGAAGTGGGCGTTTGCAGCGAAGTGGGCGTTTGCAGCGAAGTGGGCGTTTGCAGCGAAGTGGGCGTCGACCCGCTGGGGTGGGCGTTTGCAGAGAAGTGGGCGTTACCCGCTGGGGTGGGCGTTACCCGCTGGGGTGGGCGTTACTCGCTGGGGTGGGCGTTACCCGCTGGGGTGGGCGTTACCCGCTGGGGTGGGCGTTACCCGCTGGGGTGGGCGTTTGCAGAGAAGTGGGCGTTACCCGCTGGGGTGGGCGTTACCCGCTGGGGTGGGCGTTACCCGCTGGGGTGGGCGTTACCCGCTGGGGTGGGCGTTACCCGCTGGGGTGGGCGTTACCCGCTGGGGTGGGCGTTACCCGCTGGGGTGGGCGTTACCCGCTGGGGTGGGCGTTACCCGCTGGGGTGGGCGTTACCCGCTGGGGTGGGCGTTACCCGCTGGGGTGGGCGTTTGCAGCGGACTTTACGGTATATGTGATGCGCTCAACGTGGGCGTCATGCGACGTTCGCTCGACGTTTGCTCGACATGATTTGCTAGAGCTCGCGTCGCTATAAATTTCGATCCGTACTGTGTGTGGTTCATTCTTGTCTGCTCGTTGTGTTTCACCTTCCGACCTCCCATTTCTCATCACTCATTTACTTTGATAAAGTGAATAAAAAGGGTGTTGGCCATGCTCATTTCCGGCTACTCAGGGCCCTCAGTCGCCGTCCCTCGGACATATCTAGACTCTCTTGGCTCTGCCAAGATCCTGCTCCGGTAGTCGACTGGTCTCTTGTATATACTTGGCTCCGCCAAGATTCTGCTCCGGCAGTGTCTACCCGGCCGACTCTGAATCTCTCTGTGTCTAGCCTCTCACTCTGCTGGCCAGCACTGCCCCGTACCGCAAGTTTCTGTGTGTTGTATTTAATGTCTGCACATGTGTGTATGTATGTCCATATTCGTGTGTGTGTGTGTGTGTGTGTGTGTGTGAGTGTGCGCGTGTGTGTGTCTGTATGTGTGTGTGTGCGTGTGCGCGTGTGTGTGTGTGTGTGTGTGCAGGTGCGCATACAGGTGTGTGTGTGTGTGTGTGTGTGTGCATGCATGCGTGCGTTTGTGTGTGTGTGAGTGCGTTTGTGTGTGTATGTGTGTATGTGTGTTTGTTTGTGTACATGTGTTTGCGTGTGTGTGTATGTGTGTGTGTTTGTATGGGTGTGTATGTTTGTGTGTGTGTGTGTGTGTGTGTGTGTGTGCGTTTGCGAGTGCGAGCACATGTGTGTGTGTGTGAATGTGTGTGTTTGTGTGTGTGTATGTGTGTTTGTGTGTTTGTGTGTGTGTGAGTGTGTTTGTGTGTGTGTGTGTGTGTGTGTGTGTGTGTGTGTATGTATGTATGTGTGTCTTGTGTGTGTGGGTGGGTGTCCCATATGGTGCAGTGGTATGTGCAGCGATTTCCAATCGATAAGTTGCGGGTTCGATTCCCGACGATTATGGTCACACACGTCTTTCTTCTCTTTCTCAGACTCTTCCTGACTTTTCTTTCATTCTCCTGCAGAGGTCTAGCCAGGATTTTATGCCAGCCGGCCAACGTTCTAGTTAAAATGCATCGTTCTGGGGGCTGCGCCCACAGACCCCCGCCATCAGTCACGTATCCACACAGACACACACACACACACACACACACCACTACAAATCTTTCATTGCAGCTTGCATGTCCTTTCGCTTCGTCCAATTATGGGCATTCATCAGGCAGTTGTGACAATGTGATTATAGGTAAATTAACAAAATATGAAAAGGAAGCAAACAGCTACATGAGCATGGATCATGTGTTCACCAAGGTCATGTCTGCATGCAGTGTACATTGGTCATCTGACAAGTCCCAGCCTAGTCACAGCCGTGTACACCACCAGAAGCAGTGAACCATGACCCAACCTGTTACATTTTACTGACGTACTCAAGTGCATACTCAAGTGCATTTGAGCTTGTGTGAAGAGCTAGCACTGAGCCTGATTAGCCAGTGCTACGTAGTGTACTGTACATACCTACGCCTAGGATATGGGTTGTACTGCACCATCTAGACTCAAGTGCTAGTGCAGTGCACTACAGTCTACATGGGGGTGACTGCAGCCGGCCAAAATTACCCTTGGAGCTGTCTCAGCCGGCAGGTCGCCCGGCTGAGCCGGCTTTGGCTAGATCACTGCTCCTGGGTGGTTACCAACAGCCAGTGCATGCCGGAGTATGTGGTGTGATGTGTGTGCGTGGAAAAAAATAAAAAAGACCAAAAAGTAGGGATTCACTGGCCAGAAAAAGCCACTTCATAGCTGTATGGTGTAGACCAGGCTGAATAGTGGCGGTCAATTCTTCAGGCTTGCAAGCTGTTGAATGGTGCAATCCCAGCACAAGCTGCTATGGCTTCTGCTGTAGCATCCTTATCATCGCCTCCGGCGATGGGCGTCCGATGGCCCAATGGTATGTCTGTCTGTGTCTGCGTCTGTGTGTTTGTGGGTGACCCCTCTGCTGCTGTTTTTTAGACTTGACGTTCGGTTGGCTCATCTCATAGTCTAGCTGACATAATCAGTGCTTTGAGAGAGAACATCTCCTCTCGCAGATAGAGTCCTCCTAAACCTGAGGTAAACCACAATGCAAAATTTGGGTCTGCAGGTGTGTGTGTGTGTGTGTGTGTGTGTGTGTGTGTGGTGATAATGCAGATTAATGGGTGCACGTAGCTTCGTGCTACCGCTCAAGCTATGCTGCTATGTTTGATAGTACTGTTGCTGTATACTCATGCTTTGCTACTGTCTACGGTCGCGTGCGCTGCACGTCACGGTGACCATGTCGGCCAAACAACATTGTGCATGCACGCGTGGTACCAGGCGCGTGCCCCGTATGGGTTCCTGGGTGCCCGGAACCCCCCTTTTTCGCTCAAAATGCAGGATTTTGCTTCATTTTTTGAAACTTTTCTGGGGGGAGGCCCCCGAACCCCCCCCCCCCTTGAACGGCACCGGCGCACGCGCCTGGGTACTCTAGGTGACGTGACACTCTACGTGTCATTAAATGTGACATTCAATGTGTTGGCGAAGTGCGACGTGGCATTCACCATGGCATTTGTATGTTGCGCTCAACATGGGCGTCATGTGACGTTCGCTCGACGCTTGTGGTGGCATAAACACAGTTTGAATTTCCCCGCCTGATTGCCACTCACAAAATACTGTTTGACTGAAGTTATTCTATTCGCTGAGTCGAGAGAGCTCTACAATTGTAGCTCTATCGTTACTGAATTAATTGTTACTGACATTGGACACAGAACAAGAAGGATTGGACTTCATCGTCATCAGACGCACCATTACAACAAAAACGTGAGACTCCTCGAGTGCAGTCAGCCCGCCAATAACATCATCGCCAAAGGATCAAGCATGCGCATCAAAACTGCCAGCACTGCACATCGCCATGGTAAATATGGCGATAGACAAAAAAGGAGAAAATTGACGTGAAACATTCAAACTGAGGTATTTTAGCATTCGCGAACGTTACGTAAGATCGAGTTCGCGTCGACAAAGTGAATAAAAGGGGTGTTGGTAACGCTCATTTCCGGGTAGTCACGGCACTCTGTCGTCGTCCCTCAGACCTTTCTAGACTCTCTTGGCTCCGCCAAGATCCTGCTCTGGCAGTCGACAAGGCTCACACTCCGCTGGCCAGCACTCCCCCGTACCGCAAGTTGCTGTGTGTTGTAGTTAATGTGTGTGTGCATGCGTGCATGCATGCGTGTGTGCATAGGTACGTGCATGCATGCGTACATGCACGCGTGCGTGTGTGCGTGATGGTAGTTCTGAGATATATTTGGCCACTTCCTGCAGCTTCAGTTGAATAGATAATTAAGTATAGGCAGAAGACACCCACCACATTCCCACTTGTGCTGTGGTTTATTCGCTGTTGAAATTCAAGTAGGTAAATCAGAACGTCAAAAAAGAACTGGGAAGCTGGCGTGTGTCTGCAGGTGCATGTGTGTGTGTGTGTGTGTGTGTGTGTGTGTGTGTGTGTGTGTGTGTGTGTGTGTGTGTGTGTGTATGCGCCGCACGCCCTTCTTTGCAAGGGCGTGCGTGCGACAGGTAGTCGAGAAGGCATTCGAGCACCGCTGTAAGGCCTT